>NC_044326.1:134839836-135100508 GCF_007399415.2 Gopherus evgoodei
CCTAATTTAACCCTTGGGTCAGTTCTTTATGTACTTGAACTCAAGATCTTGCTGCTTTATGTGGCTGCTCCCCGCACACTGACAAGTTGTTCCAGCCCAAGCTCAGTAATGGTTTCAACTGTGAACAAATGAACATGTCCTTCAGAATGCTAGTTGTCCTGGAAACTAAAAATAAACCATCTGTAATGTAGTGCTTGCAACTCCATTCTGAATGCCAGTAGAGCCAGAATGCTTATATTATATGCTCTCGCTGAGCTTCTTTAAAAAAGAAAGTTGTTGATATTTCCAAGTTCAACCAAAAAGACCTTTTTTTGCTCCCACTTTGGTTTTCTTCCCAGTAGTAATGGAAGAATCTGTTCCCTTTGAAGTTCCAAACCATCCTGGTAACTTCCTTTTTGCAGGCTGAGTCTGGAAGGAGATAAGTATAACATATACTTAAGGCTGTGAGTCGGCCATGGAAGTCACGGATTCCATGACTTTTCGTGACCTCTGCAGCGGCTGGTGCTGGCTCAGGGGCTGCCCGAGCCAGGCAGTCCCTGGGCCAGCAGCAGCAGTTTGGGTGTGGGGAGGGGGCTCAGGGGTTGCGGAGTCCAGGGGGCACTTACCTAAGGGTGAGGGGTTCCCCAGCTCCCACTGGCATGGCCACCCTGCAGCTCCTAGGTGGTGGAGGGGTCTCCAGCCACCCCCAGAGGGCCCACCTCCACAGCTCCCATTGGCTGCGGTTTCCAGCCAACGGGAGCTGTGGCAGCCGGCACTTGTGGCAGGAGCAGCAGAGCCCTCCCTGCCCTGACCCCTGCCACCTAGGAGCTGCAGGGACATGGAGCCAGGTAGGAAGCTCCTGCCAGCCCCGCCAATCCTCCCCACTGCCCAGCAAGGGTCCCGGGCTGCAGCTGCAGCCCCCACGCAGCACTAGCGGGGGGTCTGGGCCACACCCTCTGCCCCAGAGCACCCGAGGCCCCTCTCCCAAGTTTTAGTCACAGCAAGTACTTTTAGTAAAAGTCATGGACAGGTCACGGGCCTTGAATTTTTGTTTATGGTTTGTGACCTGTCCATGACTGTTACTAAAAATACCTGTGACTAAAACATAGCCTTACATATCATACACAATGTTACACAGTAATCATATGGACTATTCCGCTCCTCAACTGAACAATAAAAATCATGCTCATCTGGAGAAATGTAAATATATGTTACCTTACTGTAAGATTTAAAACACTCCTTATGAGGAAAAGGTGCACGTTTTTAAAACGACTCCAGTGAACATGAAGTACAGTTCACCACCAGAGCAACAATGGGCTGGCACATGCCAGTATCGCATACCAGCACCTCACTGAAGCTGTTAGGCTGTTCTTTAGAATCTCAGCTTTTGTTTAAAAAAAAAGGGGGGGGGAAGGGCAGTCTCTAGCTGTTATGATTGCAAAGAAAACCCAAAAATACGAATTCGTGTAACCGAGGCAGCAACATCTATGAGAGTCATCAGAGAACTTGGAACAATCCTCCTGCCCGACTCAGCTCAGTGAGGGGATAAGGCAGAGGGCCGGGGATGATGATTTAAATGCTGACATTCAGTATTTCTCTTTTGTCGTGACATGTGGAGGGGAGGGAGGGTTACAGATCTGTGCCATTTACTGTGAGTGACAGCTCCTTTTGGTGTCATGGGAGACCACCATGTACATTCCCCCTCTCAAACCCATGGAGACCGGCAGAGCCATAAGCATGTATACGCCCCACCAAAAAGAGTAACCAAGCCCAAGAGAGGGGTCAAAAGCTGCACAAAAGACAGTGAGCACATCTCATTTTGGTGATTCACGGGCAGGCCTTATTTTGTGTGTTGCCACCCATCCCCCACTCCCACTCCCCACCAGTTTGACCCTGTCCAATTAGAACAACGAGAAGCTGGGTAAGTTTTGGTTGTTGAGGTGTATAAGCTTGAGAAGGAAACAATGGTTTCTGCAGGTTAGGAATGACCGAAGTAATCAGAATGTGAGGTAAACCAGGCTTGGTGCCTGGATGCAGCATGCAGGGGCCTGGCTCTTGACTGCTCCTCACCATGCACTGGCTGCTAATAAAATTCTGGGTATGTTTCAGGCTCTCTCTCTTCTTCAAAGCCCTGAAATAGCTACAGCCCAATTATTACAGGAACCATCTCTCTCCATCCCCCATCTACCCTGCTATGGCGAAGTGGGAAAGCCCAGGTTTCATCATGTGAAAGCTGGACATTTAAGCAAACATTCCACCATTATGGCATAAAATTTCCACAAGTCAGGCAGAGTCACCTTCAGATTGTAAGGGGGAGGCTCTCCCTCACCCCACATGGGATGGGCAGAGCCCACTTCCCAAATTCCCCTGCCCCCAACAGCCTGGGCAAGGAATTCCTTTCCCTCCAACCCTCCCTCCCCCAAGCAACTTAGGCAGGGACTCCCCTACCCCACCCAGAGTGCCCGGACAGGGAATCCTCTCCCCAAGACCTCAAGTAGCTCACCCAGAGACCTTCTCCCTCCACAACCTCCTCAGCATCCCTCAGGAAGCTGGACAAGAACCCAACACCCAACTTCCCACAGGTCCAAGGAAGGAT
This sequence comes from Gopherus evgoodei, assembly GCF_007399415.2. Classification (NCBI taxonomy): domain Eukaryota; kingdom Metazoa; phylum Chordata; order Testudines; family Testudinidae; genus Gopherus; species Gopherus evgoodei. The sequence goes on from NC_044326.1 coordinate 134,842,412, forward strand.
GCATCCTCTCAGCCCCATACTAGTCAGGGCAGGGGCCCACTACTCAATTCTACCTCAGTGCCTCACAGAGATCTAGGCAGTGACCTTCTCCACAAACCATCCTCACTCACACACCTGGCTCTCAGCTTCCTGAACGTGAACCCCAGCGACTCCCCGGGGGGAGCGAGCTGGGACTCTAGCCACCCTCTGTGGGATTTTGAAGCTTTCTCCCAAACGTGTGGGATAGGAATAGAAAAGATGGGCCCTTCTCCACTCACTGACTACATCAGCTCTAAAGCTGCCACACCCCCTGCCATGCACAGTGCTTCAACACTTAAATTACTCTGTATGTCCAAAGCACTGCACAAACCTCACTGACCATCAGCTAGTCAGGCTATATCCCCATTTACCGATGGAGAAACAGAATTAAAGCCATGTACCCTAGGCTAGCCCACCACTGTCCAGGTGTTAAACTGTGTCTACAGCAGGTTGCACGTAGCATTTGCAGGCACATCAACGAACGTGAGTTACCCGATTTTAAAAAGTACCTTTTTCCTAGTGGGAACAGACTCGCTGGAGGAATGTGGATAAGAAGAGAGGAGCTCTTCACTCTTAATCCTGTGTTCACTCCTCTAGACCAGTGTTTCTCAACATTTTTGGCACCAAGGACCAGCTTGCTGGCTTACTAAACAGCGTTAGGGAGCTCTCAGGGACCAGCACCCGTCTACGGAACAGTTGCTGAGAAATACTGCTCCAGATCACACTCCATCTCAAGGTGCTGACGCTGTACCATGAAGATGGACACAGTATAAGAACGAGAGAGAGAGATTAGGCAAGATGGGGTGAGACACTCCAGAACTCTAAGTGTGGCTTGGTTAAGGACAGAAAGTCTCCAGTGTGAGTGGGACTTGATAAAACCAAGAAAATACATTCACTGTAGTTAACTCTGGATTCTAAAGAACCTCATCCAAACCCTTATTTTGGGCAGGGAGTGGGAATTGTGATCCGAACTCCAGACTGCTAAGTGATTCAATGTTGGATCCAGATTGGGTTGGGCTGTCTTCCTGCTTGCAGAGTAAAATGATTTCTAATTGGCAGGACTAACAGCTATTCCTTTGCTAATGAGACCGGCTGGAACTGAAACAGCCATACCCAAAGCAGCACCACTAGCATGTTCTTAGAGGCACCACAAAGGCGAGGACAAAAAGAAAAGGATGATACACATGAAGAAAAGCAAAAAGACTTTAGGTGGATTGGGATCTGCATGCTTCCCTATCAAACTACGAGCCAAGACTGGAAACCCAGTATGCTCCCTGCTTTATAAGCTCAGGGTCTTATAAGATCTTTTATGAGATGCTAGATTGTGGCAGAGTATTACTGTATATAAATTGATGGAGTCTGGCATCTTTAGGGCAGAGAGGGAGACTCCTGATGGTTAAAAATAAAGGAAGACTAAAACGTTCTGCTAACCAAAGATACCACAATGCACCAACACTTCCCTATTTACATTTCTGTGGAGGTTAACACCAAGTATTGTAAGAAGTTCTATACAAACAAGACACTAGCAAGGCTAGTGAAGGGGGGATGGGCGGGTAAGCTTCCTACTCAGTGAAATCGGTACCACTGAAGTGACTGGATTTTAACTAATTTCTGCTTTCACAATAATTGTAAATAATCAGTGGCGGACAATACTTGGTGCACTGTTTTTAGAATGTTAACTCTTTGGGGCAGGAACTATTATATATTTGTACAGCACCTAGCACAATTGGACCCAACCTGGCTGAAGCCTTTAGGTCTTATCACATTATAAAAGAAACAACATTAATTACTATAGATCCGAGTTTAAACAGCATATTCTTACAAAAAGGATCAAGTATTTTAATGTATACAGAAACTGAATTAAGTACGCAACCAATATTCCTAAATGGTGAGAAGGTACTAAAGATAGTAAGTGACAGCTTACAAGTCTGTTTGGTTTGTTAGCCTCACAGTAGATTTTTTTCTAACATGTAAGATCTTATATAGGGAACTTGCCTTATCTTCTGAATAGGCACTCCCAGTGCAACATTACAGCAAAAGAGCTAACGCAATCCTTGGATGCATAAACAAGGGGAGCAGTGAGGAGGAGTAGGGAGGGGATTTTGACCTCTGTAAATGGTATTAGTGAGCCTGAAACTGGATACTTTGTGCAATCTTGGTGTTCATATTTTTAAAAGGATGTTGAAAAATTGGAGAAAGTGTAGAAGGGAGCCACAAAAATGATTTGGAGTAAATCGCTTACCGTGAGAGACTTGAAGAGCTTAATCTGTCTAGTTTGAGAGAGACAAGCTTGATTACAAAGCATAATTACCTCACAGGGGAAAAAAATAGTAAGTTGTATGGGTATGTCTACATAGCAAAGACAAACCCGCAGCTGGCCCATGCCAGCCGACTCAGCTCACGGGGCTCAGGCTGCAGCGCTGTTTCATTGCTGTCTAGACTTCTGGGCTCGGGCCCAAGCTCTAGGACCCTGCAAGGCATAACTAAGGGTATGTCTACACTACAGGCCAGATCGGCGGGCAGCGAACGATCCAGCGGGGGTCGATTTATCACGACTAGTCTAGACGCGATAAATCGACCCCCAAGCACTCTCCCGTGTACTCCTGTACTCCACCTCGGCGAGAGGTGCAGGCAGAGTCGATGGGGGAGTGGCAGCAGTCGACTCACCGCGGTGAAGACACCACAGTAAGTCGATCAAAGTATATCAACTTCAGCTACGTTATTCATGTAGCTGAAGTTGTGTAACTTAGATCAATAGCCCCCCCCCCCCCCCCCCCAGTGTAGACCAGGCCTAAAATTATGGATCAGAGCGCTACCTTTGATTGGGAGTCACTGAACAGTTCCTCTTCAACACGATCCAGGGGAGGCTGATTCCAGGAGGCTAAACGAAGGGAGGTTTGATGGCTTGGTACATCCCGTTCTGCATTTGAGGGTTGTTTGTCGTCCATCTTGCTGCTCTTTACAAGCTTCCCATTTTAGAAGAATAAAACACGGTCAGTTAAAAAAATCTTTCCACTTACAATATTAAGATTCAAAATCCAAACAATTAATATTGCATACATAGAAAAGTTCTTTATTTTGAAAATACGCTTACATTATAGTAAGAGAGGATATATAGTGTCTTCTACTTAATTAGACCACTCAGAACATCAGGAAATGGAGCACTGTTATTTTAAACACAAGATGCTGAAACGTATATTTCAACAGCCTTGTTGGTAGGCCTGAGAAGCATGAGGCACTGTATCCCACAGCAATTCTGGAGCCTTTAAATATTTGGTGGTGACTCAAAACTGCTTATTGCTCAGAGGTGTTCTTTCCAGCAAAGGGGTTAGTTAATATATAGAGCTGGACTGAGATGTTTCTATCCACTAATGTTTTTGTACAGTACCTATCACCCTATTATTTAAGTGCTGGGAAATTTCAGCCCAAAATAAAGTTGTTCAGAAAGATATGAACATCAAAAATAGAGTGTTGGAATAGATAGGGTGTTGGGAATTGGTCCTGCTTTGAGCAGGGGGTTGGACTAGATGACTTCCTGAGGTCCCTTCCAACCCTGATATCCTATGATTCTGTGATTACCCATCTCACTCACTACCAGCAAAACTATCACGAATTATAATATAAAGACACAGATTTACCCAAGATAAAGAATCCATATGTTGATGATCTTGTTTCGCTCCTTCCCTGGACACAAACTTATGTGTGTGTGTGGTTGGCTTCACTGAATTCCCCTTTAAAAGCAATAACACATGTGAGATTGGTACTAGCGGGACACTGGGTTACTAGAACTAGCATCTCTTCCAAAGGCACTGAACTTGGCCCTAGGTCATAAATGAACTGGAGCTCAGTTCTCTCATCTTGTTAAAAAATACTATGGTTAATTTATTGTGACTGTTAAAATGCATCATGCCAATAATTTCCCATCACCGGATCTGCTGTATCAGCTACAACTAGAAGTACATTTCTGCATAAATGAAATCTACAGATCTGGCCTGGAAGCAACTTCAGAAAACAAGGGCAGCCTCAGAAGGGAAAGAGGAAGGAAAGCAGGAAACCAGCACAGCTAAGTGGCAAGACTCCAGAGGGTAACAGAGACAAAAGGATACACTTCTGGAAACAGACAGAACCCTGGCAAAGCCAGTAAAATGGATTGAGAGCTTAGGGGTGTTAAGATGAAATCCCCAGCAAGAGGCAATTAAAGAAACTCTGCAGTAGTTATGGGGTGACAGGCAAAGTATTGTCATGGATCAAAAACTGGCTAAGAGACAAGAAATGAAAAGTAGGAATAAATGGTGAAGGTTCATCAGCAAAAGGTTGAGAGTGGGAACCTGAAGGCTCCATATTGGATCCCATGTTCTTTAATATATTTATTATTTAGAAAAGGTGAGAGCAGAAAGATGGCAAAGTTAGCAGATGATACAAAATTATTTAATTTAATGATGACTGGACCAAAATTCATCTTTTTTCAGCACAACCTGGAAAACATTTGGCCTTATTTGATCTCTGGCGAAAGCCTCCACTTTTACTAGCATAGTTATTCTGTTTTCAGAGCAACACAACTCCCCTGCTCATGTAATTCTAATGCCACAGTGACAGCATAGACATTCGTATCCATGTAGATATAAACAGCCCTTCAGCTGCAATCTCACAATGATACATTCCCTTCAGGAGCTGGAATGTTGGGGATCATTAGGAAAGGGATAGATGATAAGACAGAAAATATGTTGCCTCCATATAAATTCATGGTAAGCCCACATCTTGAATACTGCGTGCAGAGCTGGTCTTCCCATCTCTAAAAAGGTATATTGGAATTGGAAAAGGTACAGAAAAGGGCAACAAACATGATTAGGGATATGGAACAGCTTTTGTATGAAGAGAGATTAATAAAAAAGACAGTTACTCACCTTTGTAACTGTTGTTCTTCGAGATGTGTTGCTCATATCCATTCCAGTTAGGTGTGTGCGTGCCGCGTGCACGTTCGTCGGAGAAACTTTTACCCTAGCAACCCAGGCGGATCGGCTGGGCACCTCCTGGAGTGGCGCCGCTATGGCGCCCAATATATATCCCAGCCGACCCGGCCACCCTTCAGTTCCTTCTTGCCGGCTACTCCGACAGTGGGGAAGGAGGGTGGGTTTGGAATGGATATGAGCAACACATCTCGAAGAACAACAGTTACAAAGCTGAGTAACCGTCTTTTCTTCTTCGAGTGATTGCTCATATCCATTCCAGTTAGGTGATTCCCAAGCCTTACCTAGGCGGTGGGGTCGGAGTGAGATGTGGCGGTACTTAGAACTGCTACGCCAAAGGCCACATCATCTCTTGATTGTCGGACTAGTGCATAGTGTGTGGTGAATGTGTGGACCGATGACCAGGTCGCTGCACGGCATATCTCCTGGATGGGCACGTACGCCAGGAAGGCTGCCGACGATGCCTGAGCTCTCGTGGAATGTGCCGTGAGGTGGCCAGCGGGGACACGAGCTAGATCGTAGCGTGCGTGAATGCATGCAGTCACCCAGGAGGAAATCCTCTGAGAGGAGATTGGTAGACCCCTCCGTTCTGCGACCGCCACAAACAGTTGAGGGGACTTCCGGAACGGCTTTGTTCGCTCAATGTAGAAAGCGAGCGCTCTGCGTACATCTAAGGAGTGTAGCTGCTGGTCCCTCCGAGAAGAGTGGGGCTTCGGGAAGAAGACCGAGAGGAAGATGTCCTGGTTGGTATGGAAGGCAGACACAACCTTAGGGAGGAACGCCGGGTGGGGTCGCAGGTGTACTTTGTCCTTATGGAAGACGGTGTAGGGAGGGTCCACTGTGAGAGCTCTCAGCTCGGAGACCCGTCTGGCCGATGTAATGGCCACCAAGAAGGCCGTCTTCCATGACAGGTACGTGAGCGAGCAAGTCACCAGTGGCTCAAATGGTGGGAGCGTGAGCCTGTTTAGGACCAAATTAAGGTCCCAGGTAGGAGCAGGGCGGCGTATGGGGGGGTAGAGACGCTCCAGGCCTTTAACAAATCTAGCGACTAGGAGAATACGGAGCGGCCCCCCTCTTCTGGTCGAAAGGCGGATATGGCCGCTAAGTGCACCTTTAAGGAGGATGTCGCAAGGCACTGCTGCTTAAGGTACCAGAGGTAGTCTAGGACCGTGGGAATCGGGGCCTGCGTAGGGTTGACACTGAGTAGCACACTAGCAAGAGAAGCGCTTCCACTTGGCCTTGTACGTTGAGCAAGTGGAAGGCTTCCTGCTGTTAAGGAGGATATGCTGGACCGGTGTGGAGCAGCTGAGCTCCGCCGTGTTCAGCCATGCAGGAGCCACGCCGTGAGGTGTAGGGTTCGTAGATCCGGGTGACGGAGCCTGCCGTGATCCTGCGTGATCAGGTCTGGGTGGAGAGGGAGGGGATTGGGGGGTCCACAGACAGGTCCAGCAAGGCGGTGAACCAGTGCTGTCTGGGCCACGCAGGTGCGATCAGGATTAGATGCGCTTTGTCCCTGCGTAGTTTCAACAGGACTTTGTGCACCAGAGGGAACGGAGGGAAGGCATACAATAGGTGGTGGGTCCATGGCAGGAAGAATGTGTCCGTGATTGACCTGGGAGAGAGACCTTGAAAGGAGCAAAACTCCTGGCACTTCCTGTTGGACTTGGTCGCGAAGAGGTCTATGCGTGGAAATCCCCACCTCTGGAAAATGGAATGGATGACATCCGGTCTGATCGACCATTCGTGGCATAGGAAGGATCAGCTGAGTCTGTCCGCCAGTGTGTTCCTGACCCCTGGGAAGAAGGATGCCACCAGATCTATCGACTGGGCTATGCAGAAGTCCCAGAGTCGAATGGCTTCCTGACATAGGGGAGACGAACGGGTTCCCCCCTGTTTGTTGATGTAGTACATGGCCGTTGTGTTGTCCCTGAGTACGGAAACACAACGGCCGTGCAGACGTTGTTGAAACGCCTGGTAGGCGAGGCGGACTGCCCTCAACTCCCGGACATTTATGTGGAGTGACAGCTCTTCGGACGACCAGAGGCCGTAGGTAGGTGCCCTAGGTGGGCCCCCCACCCCAGGGATGATGCATCGGTTGTTAGAGTCATCGACGGTGGCTGTGGATGGAACGGCTTCCCCGCGCATACTAAGGATGGGGTCAGCCACCAGTCGAGGGAGCGGAGAGGGTCGGAGGGGACCGTCACCAATACATCTAGGTGGTCCCTGCCCGGGCGGAATACCGAATGAAGCCACGTTTGGAAGGGCCTCATTCGGAGCCTGGCATACTTCGTCACGTAAGTACATGCGGCCATATGCCCCAGTAGTGTGAGGCAGGTGCGAGCTGAGGTGATTGTGGAGGCCTGCAAGCTCCGTATGAGCAAGACGATAGTCTGGAAGCGGGGCTGAGGTAAGTAAGCCCTGGCTTGAGTAGAGTCCAGGGTCGCGCCTATGAAGTCCAACCTCTGTGTGGGAACCAGGGTGGATTTCTCGGCATTGAGAAGCAGGCCTAGCTGGGAGAAGAGGTCCGTAACCACCTCGACATGTTGCCGCACCTGCGACTGGGAGGACCCCTTTAGGAGCCAGTCATCGAGGTACGGAAACACGTGGATTTTCCGCCGACGGAGGTGGGCGGCCACAACGGCCATGCATTTGGTAAACACCCTCGGGGCCGTGGAGAGGCCGAAGGGTAGAACTGCGAATTGGAAGTGCTGATGTCTGACCGTGAAGCAAAGGTACTTCCTGTGTGGTGGAAAGATGGAAATATGGAAGTACGCGTCCTTCATGTCGAGGGCGGCATACCAGACTCCAGGATCCAGGGATGGGATAATGGTTCCCAGGGAGATCATGCGGAACTTCAACTTGAGCATCCATTTGTTGAGGCCCCGCAGGTCTAGGATGGGTCTGAGACCTCCCTTGGACTTGGGGATCAGAAAATATCGGGAGTAGAACCCCTTTCCTCTCTCGTCTAGAGGTACCTCCTCTATAGCTCCTGCTGTGAGGAGAGAACAAACCTCCTGCAGGAGGGTTTGCTCGTGAGAGGGGTCCCTGAAGAGGGACTGGGAAGGGGGGCGGGAAGGGGGTGAGGAAGCAAATTGTAGGTGGTATCCTTGCTTCACCGTGCGTAGCACCCAACGGTCTGAAGTCAACTGGGACCACGCCAGGAGGAAGTGGGAGAGGCGGCTGAAGAAGGTAGGGGAAGGATCCTGTCTTGGGGCTGGTACGCCGTCCCCGGGCGCACCTTCAAAAGCCGGACTTGGAGCCCGGTGGTGCCTTGGAGGGCCCCTGGTTTTGGCCTCCCTGGGAGCCGGATTGGCGTCTGCGGCCCCCCCAGCCACGCCGTCTACTGAAGTCCTGCCTCTGGTGGGGTGGGAAGTATGGGCGTCGTGTTTGGGGCCTGAAGGGTCTACGCTGGGTGGAAGGTGTATGCATCCCCAGCGAGCGTATGATGACTCGATTGTCCTTCAGGTTTTGCAATTTGGAGTCCGTTTTGTCCGAGAACAAACCCTTCCCGTCAAAGGTTAAGTCCTGGACGGTATATTGTAGTTCCAGGGGTAGAGTGGAGGCCTGAAGCCAGGAAATGCGCCTCGTTGTGATTGCCGAGGCCAAGGTTCTGGCTGCTGAGTCAGCCGCGTCGAGGGAGGCCTGTAGAGAGGTCCTGGCCACCTTCTTACCCTCCTCCAGGAACGCATTAAATTCCTGGCGTGAGTCCTGGGGTAGAAGCTCAGAGAACTTACCCACCTCCACCCATATATTATAGTTATAACGGCCCAATAGGGCCTGTTGGTTGGCCACATGGAGTTGCAAGGCCCCAGCTGAGTACACCTTGCGACCCATGAGGTCCATTCCCCTAGCTTCCTTGGCTTTGGGGGCCGGTGCCTGCTGGCCGTGCCGTTCCCTGTTGTTGACAGACTGGACAACTAGGGAGGAGGGCGGACGTATAGGTACTCGTACCCCCAAGAGGGTACCATGTACTTCCTTTCCACTCCCTTAGCCATCGGCGGAATGGAGGCTGGCGATTGCCAAAGGTTATCGGCGGTGGACTGGATAGTCTTGATGAATGGGAGGGCTACTCGGGTAGGTGCGTCCGCAGAGAGGATGCTCACTACCGGGTCCTCAACCTCTGGGACCTCCTCCACAGGTAGGCTGATGTTAAGGGCCACTCTACGGAGGAGGTCCTGGTGGGCCCTGAGGTCTATCGGTGGGGGCCCTGACACTGAAGACCCAGCCACGGCCTCATCTGGCGAGAAGGAGGAGGAGGATACTCCGGGGATGAGGGCATCCTGTGTGGGCTCCTGCTCCTGGACTGGTTCCTGTTCCAGTTGACCTGGGGAGTCTGGTGGCGGCTGTTTATCCGACTCAACCACGGGGGGACGGGAAACAGTGGCCTCTGGTACCCGATGTTCTGAGGTAGCAGAACGGGTCTGGGGCACGGGGCCACCCTGGGTCTGATGATATGCCCAGGGTGTCCAAAAACCCCACTGTTGGGAACCCACGTCCTGCGGGCGGGGGTCCTGGAACACTCCCAGCGGTACCTTGGGATCCTGGTCCCGTTCGTAGTAGCTACCCGCCTGGGAGGATGCCGACGTGCCTCTGGACGGCCATGGTGGAGCAGCGAAAGTTGGAGCCGAGGTTCCGACAGACCTTACACCTCTGGGTTGTGGTGACCGGTGTCGGTATTGGTGACGATGCCGAGAGCGAGACCGGGACCTGCGACCGGCTCGGTGCCGGGAAGTCGACCGAGATCTCGAGTCTCTCTGTCTCTATCTGCTCCTGGAGGTGCGGCACCCACCGCGGTGCCGTGAGCTGGAGCGGTACCGCGAGTACCGGGTTGACGCTCGAGACGTTGACCGGTGCCGGGAGCCTGACCGGTGCCGGGAGCGTGAGTGGTACCGGGGCGATCGGTGCTGGGAGCCTGAACGCTGCCGAGGTGATCGGTGCCGGGAGCCTGACAGGTGCCGAGGTGATCGGTGCGAGGAGTCTGACCGGTGCCGAGATCGAGATCGCCGTCGAGAGTATGAGCGACGCCTCGATGCAGAGCGTCCACGGGACCGCAATCTGGAGCGGTGCCGGTCTGCTATGCTGACCGGAGCTGGTCTGGTTAGGGCCGGTTTGCCCACTGAGTGTAGTACCCGCACCAGCGGTGCCGGGGGTAAGGGCGGTGGCGCATCGGTGATTGCGATCAGATCCCTCGCTGCGGCAAACGTCTCCAGGGTAGATGGCGAAGCAGGCTCTACCGCGGTGGGCACCGGGGAGCCGCCAGGTGCCAGACTCGATGGCCCTCGTGGGGTCGGAGTCAACGGTACCGGCTTAGACAGTGCCGCGGCAGGTATTGGTGCCGGGCGGTCCGTCTTTGGCGCAGGCTCTGACTGCGAGGCAGCTGCTGACGGGATGATCTGCGCCTTCACCGTCTTCAACCTCGGGGAGAGGGAGCGGCTCGGAGCCGATTTTGGCGCCGGCGGAGGCCGGTGCCATGAGTCCTTGGTGGCAGCACTCGGTGCCGTGGCGGTGCGCTTGCTTACCGGCTGACTTGTGCTCGGTGCCGAGGGTGGAGGTGTCAGGGCCGCTTCCATAAGGAGCTGTCTTAATCTAATGTCTCGCTCCTTCTTGGTTCTCGGCTTGAAAGACTTGCAGATTGAGCACTTAGCCGATAAGTGCGACTCCCCGAGGCACTTCAAGCAGGAGTCATGGGGGTCTCCAACTGGCATAGGCTTGTGACAAGCCGAGCACTGCTTGAAACCCGATGAGCCGGGCATGAGCTCCGGCTCCCGGTACGGGGAAGGGGGGGGGTCCCCGATCCCCTCAAACTATAACTAATAACTACACTATTAACACTAACTAACTAACTGACTAAATAATTATATATATATATATACAACAATTAACTATAACTACTATATAACAACGATAGCGAAAAGAGCTGCTAGGGAGTGTGGAGGTCTGCGAAGCCGCGCTCCACAGTTCCAACGACCGACACGGGCGGTAAGAAGGAACTGAAGGGTGGCCGGGTCGGCTGGGATATATATTGGGCGCCATAGGGGCGCCACTCCAGGGGGCGCCCAGCCGACCCGCCTGGGTTGCTAGGGTAAAAGTTTCTCCGACAAACGTGCATGCGGCGCGCACACACCTAACTGGAATGGATATGAGCAATCACTCGAAGAAGAACCTGGACTGTTCAGCTTGGAAAAGAGATGACTAAGAGGGGAAATGATCGAGGTCTATAAAATCATGATTGGTGGGGAGAAAGTAAATCAGGAAGAGTTATTTATGCCTTCTCATAGCACAGGAACTAGGGATCACCAAATAAAATAAATAAGCATCAGGTTTAAAACAAAGAAAAGGAAGTATTTCTTCACACATCACACAGTCAACCTGTGGAACTCTTTGCCAGAGGATGTTGTGAAGGCCAAGACTGTAACAGAGTTCAAAAAAATAATTAGATAAGTTCAAGGAGGATCATTCCATCAATGGCTATTAGCCAGGATGGGCAGGGATGATGTCCCTAACCTCTGTTTGCCAGAAGTTGGGAATGGGCGACAGGAGATGGATTACTTGATGATTCCCTGTTCTGTTCATTCCCTCTGAAGCACCTGGCATTGGCCACTGTCAGAGGACTGGATACTGGACTAGAAGGACCCTTGGTCTGACCCAGTATGGCCGTTCTTATGAGTGACCTGTCAGGTAGCGCTTTTGAAATCTGCTGCCCAGGGGGCACACTGTCCAGAAGTCCACCTTGCTCCTAAATGCCTGGCACAGTCTTCAATCTATCTATCTTAGGCATTCATACGGCTCCATCTCTGAGCACTTCACAATCTTTAACGTGTTTACCCACACAACCCCCCTGTGAGGCAGGGCATTATCCCTACTGTACGATGGGGAACTGAGGCACAGAGAGCCTGAGTGACTTGGCTGAGGTGCCACAGGAAGTCTGAACAAGGTTCTCATAATTCCACAGAGGAGTAGGTAGTGTCTGAACAGTGCAAGAAGAGACACTTCTGAGCATTCATATCATTTACCCACAGGACAGGAAAGCACATGGGATCACAAAAGCTTCCCCCTCTCCACTTGAAGCTCAGAACAGCCCTTCTCATGGAAAACACAGGAGCAACCTGGCTGAGAGCAGGAAAAGTTCCAGGATATTCCTCCTGCACAACTCCCACATACCTTTCCGGAGGAGATAGGGAATGGGGGAGGGAGAACAAGCTTACCCCTGCTGTAGAACAAGCAGGGAGCTCTCCTCCCCAGGCTTGTGGACACCAGGGGATCTGCACCACGCACAGACCACATGCATGGGATTCCTGACCTCTGAGAATCATCTGTACCACCACCTGAATGGAGCTGTGTGGCAAGGAGCTCCCCCATGCAGCTTTCCATGGAACACATGCTGCAGAGAATGGAGGGGCGCAGGGCAAAGTTAGCGCAGGCTTAGGCCTACTCCACACCACAAAAGTTTTTTTCCTCTCTCCTGCTGATGATAGCTCATCTCAATTGATTGGCCTCTTACAGCTGGTATGGCTACTTCAACCTTTTCATGTTCTCTGCATGTATAAATATCTCCTGTCTGTGTGTTCCATTCTATGCATCCGATGAAGTGGGTTTTAGCCCACGAAAGCTTATGCTGAAATAAATTTGTTAGTCTCTAAGGTGCCACAAGTACTCCTGTTCTTTTTACCAGCAATTCCGTTACCTGCCCCTATGCTGAGCACCACATAGCAGTCAGTGTAGACTAGAACTCACAGTGGGAGAGTCTGCAGTACAAGCCTTAAGCTACCTTCTTTTTGGCCAGTTCCCTTGCAGGGCTTGCATGGAAAGAAGAGGATGATGGACAACCCTAAACCCAGTCCAACCTCTCCCCACCCACAGGTCCTTAGCCCCACCGACAGCTCTGCACGATATCTGAAGAAGGGAGGGACTGTGCTGCAGTTCTCCCCTTTCCACTGAGGAAAAAGGTGTCAGCCAAGAAGGGTCCCCTCCCCCTCCACCTGTGAGTCTTGGGGACATCATCTGGCCCAACGTGCCTTGAAATTAAAACATGAGGGATCACTCCCAGAGATGATGGGGGAGACCAGGCTCCATTTGCCGCTCAGAAACTGCCAATTTGGTTGCCATCCAATGTCAGTTAAGATCTATGTACCTTAGACACCCATACTTTCAAGACCAGACCAAATCACAGAGCAAATAAACAGCTATCAGGTGGCACAAACTTACAGGCACTTCCAATGTTGCCCAGAGCTGTATGTGTTTTTTAGGAATACACTTACATTCTGTGGTGTGTCTGGAATCTTAAACATGCTATTTTTAGAGGTTTCTCCTATACAAAGCTGATTTCAGTGATTAACAACAGGTTGAAAACTTGAATTGTGATAAAAATGTAGCTAATTCCATTGGTACCTGATGTATAAGAAGTTAATCAGAACACCACTTAAAGGCATTATAAAAAGCACCTGAAATCAAACATTACGATGTCTCTATGAAATAGATGTTCTTTTTGCAGAAGCAGACTGGTTTACAACTTGGTTTACTAACCTCTGTTTCCATCCGCGACGTTCCTTCCTTGCTCTTCTGGGCTGGCCCCATGCTGGCCGGCAGCCCTTCACACTCAGCTGAGAGGCTTTTCTTGCCTGAGTCACACGCTTGGCCCAGCTGCCCATTTCCACATCCTTTCTCCAGCAGTGCAATTGCCATTCGGATCAGGTACAGCTCAATATTCGCAGGGACCAGTGCTCTAATCGCTGTCATTCTGCTTACATCTTGGAAGGAAAAAATTATATATATTTTAATAAATTCCCCAAGTTCCTGAAGTGCTTCTCCAAATCAGAGCTCCAGGAGCACTCTGTTGAGCTTTGGGGAAGGAAGGTTCAACATCAACAGCCAGTGAATTTTCCCCTCATTAAAGCGCAGCATATTTTACAGCATGGAATGGGTTAAACAATACAATAAAATACAGTTCACAGCGTGAACTTCATCAGAAAGGAAAACATTAGCCCAATCAGCAAATCCTGACCTCACTTACAGCCGTGCAATCCCACTGCAGTCAAATCTGGTCCAACAAGCCATTAGCACTCTTCTCCCCAACTTTCCTTCCCCTACTCCAGCCAGTTGCTGTACTTTAAAGGCAGCTAGGCTCTTCTACAGCTTTCCTCTTATTTTAAGACACTGCATCGACAATTCACTTTCTTAGCGAAGAGGAGCACTGTAGGAGTCTGTCCACCTATGATTGGTAGTAGATGGAGCCAGGGGCTCATGGTAGACAAATCATTTCGAACTCCTCTCTCCCGCTGATCCAGCTGTTTTTCAGCAGCACTGGTCAGTGCAACCCTGGCTTTCTGTCCAACTGAAACTGGAGTTCTCCGAGCACCCAGTTGAGTTTATGCCATTGAAAGTGAGTTGAAGGTGTCTGGATAGCCCTCTAACTGCTCCTAAAAGGGTTTCTGGGCTCATTGAAAAGCAGGAGCGTAAAGGGGTCTGGACATTTCAGAGAAACTAAAACTGACCAAAAGCTAAAAGGACACTTTCATAAAAAAATAAAGAAAAAATATGTCTCCAGTATTTCCTCCTCACAGCCTAAGAATGTGTACCTATAAGTTGGTGCTTAAAAAGGTGGTGTGGCATTTTCGTTGTTTTATGTAAACAAATCATATTCAAAAAGGACCATGTCCAATCACAGTATCAACTTTAACAATAAATGCTAGCCACAAATGTCTATTATTTCTTCATTTTTATCCAGAACAGTGGTCATTGATGTCACTGTCGATCACATACCCTAATGTCATGGCCACCTCCCCATCTCAATCTCCTCCCCCAACTCTCCCTTGCCCCTCTAATCATTACACACCATAAGGTGGCGCTGGTACCTTTCATGAGCAATTTCATAGATTCACAGAGTTTAAGGTCAGAAGGGACCATTGTGATCATCTAGTCTGGCCCCCTGTAGAGCAGATCTTTTATTAAAAATATGCCATCCTAATTTAAAGACTCCAAGCGATGGAGTATCCACCACACCCCTTGGCACATTGCTCCATCCACTGATTGCCCTCACTGTTAAAGGTTGCATCTTCTTTCTAGTCTGAAAAGTGTTTATCATTTAACAACTGCTCACACTCTGCTATCTAGAAATAAAGTGATGCACAGAACACAGATGAATCATCCCTGGGAAATACTGACAATATTCTTCATTTTACTTAAAAGGGACAAAAGTAGTTTACATCCAAAACCTTACAGAAAAGCTTAACAAGTGTTCTCCTGATTTTTGTCGTTAAGTGGAAGTAGATTTGTTGCAGAACTTGTTGAACAGAGTGCGGCAGTCCAAACACCACACATTGAGTTAGCACATGGAAACAAAGGAACAACGGACTATAAACGTAGCAGCCAGGTGTCACGGTCCCAGCTGAATTAAATGCACAGAGTTAAACACTCCACCCTGTGGAAGTCATTCAGATTTGATGGGGCTATCTGTTGGACAGATAAGAAACTTATCTTGACAGTGCTGATTAACAGGTACAATCTGAATTGCTTCTGGGCCCACAAGCCCTAGAAAGTGGCATATGATCACTGACCTACCTATAGGTCAGCTTAGAGTAAAAAGTCCAAAAATAATGCAGCCCAGCTCTACAGCAGGGAATTGCTGAGCTGGTGAGAATGAGCATTCAGACTCCCAGAAACTCCTCTGCTCATTCTAAGCACCTCCTAAGCGTTCCTCTGCGAATGTCAGTGACTCATTATGGCCCCGATAGGTTGGGGGCGTGGAAAGAAGAGAAGACCCAGAGCGTTCTTCCTTAATTTTTACTGTGTAACGCTGACAGACCCCGGTCGGTCGTTGGCAGGTGGGATTGAACCAGGGACCTCCGGAGCTTCGTGCATGAGCCTTTACAGCATGGGTTAAAAGCCAACTGGCTCTTAGCTAAGGCTGTAGAGCAGACTCATTTTTAGCTCTCTCTCTCTCTCTCTCTCTCTCTCTCTCTCTAAGTGATCTCGGTGGCACTAGATGGGACAGAACCCCACACCCAGGAGGTGTGGGGGTTACAACTGTAATTGGTGTCCTTTTAAACAGAATGAAGATCATCTCTATCTAATATGGCAAATATTGATGATCTGGGTTCTATCTCTAGCTCTGCTAGAAGTGACAAATGTAACATCTCCATTACCTCGCCTGCAATATGGAGGGATGAAAAGCTGCTTCCTTCTGATGGGAAAACAATCTCAGAGATGACATGACTCACCCAAGGCCAAACAGTAGATCAGTGGAAAAGCTGAAAATCGAAACCCTGCTTTGGGGCTACCAATTGTGAGCTTAAATCACTAAATCAGGTGCCCATCTAACATTTATCAGAATTCTGATAAGTTTTAAAATGCAGGTAGCAACCTATTTATTAGTTTACTTGTCTGGTTCTCTTTGTCACCCAGTATCTTAAATGACCCAGGTTTGCAATCAGAGGAAATTCAAGATATTTTCAAGGATTCACTTGGCATGCTGCTGGTGCCTAAGCATAACTATTCACTGGGGCCAATGTTTTCAAACTCAGAGGCTGAAGTTAGGTACCTAAATATGGACACAGTTAAAAAATTATGTCTGGATCTTTTTACATATTGTTGAGACACCAATCTTGTGTATGCACTCAACTCAGAAGTTCTTAAAGAAAACTTCCCTCTTCCTCTCTTTCATGGCTTGAGGCTGTAGCTTTCCATGCACCCTTATCTCCCATTGGCTTCACACCTGAGGGGGAATGCCCTTTGCCCTGCCATGCTCAGTTTGGCTCAGGAATGGGTCCTCAGAGTGATGAATTCTCACCAAAGGAACAAACAGGATACACAATGACTGTCATTGAGACCTTCAGTCTAGAGCTGTGCTTCTCACCTGAGTTGATGGGAGGGTTTTGGATGATATCAGTAATAACCTTCTGAACTTCAGGAGTCAGACCCGCTCGTTCTAAGTCGATTGGATAGCCAGCTTTCATGGCTTGGGATAAATGAGAGCCGACCACAGAGAGAGGCAGAGACCTGCTTTCACTTATACTCTTCTGGGGAAACAATGAGAGAAGAGATCTGAAGTGGTAAAAGTATATGAGATCTAACAACAAAAGAACCAAAGCCCTCTTTGAATCCCAGCACTGACTCTTCACTTTCTCTATTATTTCAAACATAACCTTCTACTCTTCACTTTCAATGCCTTTCACAGCCTATTCCCACTTACCTTTCATCTTTCATTCAGTATCAAAAGGTTGGCTCCTACCTCCAGTTGGCCCATGGCTCCATCCTGTATCACCCACTTGCTAAATGTTCAAACTAGCACCTTGGTGCTTTCTCCCACGCTGTCCCGCATGCCTGGGAGGAGCTCCCCATAAACATCTGCAAAACCAACTCCTTATCCTGCTTCAAAACCTTCCTTAGGCTTGGTCTAAACTGCACACTTACTTCACTATAACTGTCACTCAGGGATGTGAAAAATTCATACCGCTAAGCAACATAGTTATACCGTCCTTAACTCCCCAAGTAGGCAGCGCTATATCATTGAGACAGCTTCTCCTGCTGACATAGCTCCCGCCTCTCGCAGAGATGGAGCTATGAAGCCGATGGGAAAGCTCTCTCCCATTAGCTTACAGCGTCTTCACCAGACATGCTACAGCAGCAAAGCTGCATCTGTGCTGCTGCGCTGATGTACATTTGTAGCGTAGACCTGCCCTCAAAAGTCTCCTTTGCTGTGATGCCTACAAAAAACATGACAGTGGTTAGGCTACTGGTGTGTTGCGACCACTGCCTGTAATGTCTTGATGTTTTCCTGTACTCTCCCTGCCTGTCTGTATTCATCTGTTGTTTCTTCTTTTATGCTTAGATTGCTCTGAGAGGCTCTTTAGAGCAGGGATTGTCTTTTTGTTCTGTTTGTACAGCCCCTAACACAGTGGAGTCCTGGTCTGTGACTGGGGCTCCGAGGCACCATGGTAATACAAATAATAAATGATAATGCATGGTGCTGCTGCTGCTTCACAAACCAACCGCAAGAACAGGAGACCACACAACAAGAACTCCAAACCACATCACAAGGCACATTTTTCTGATCTTTTTCAGACACTGAATCCAATCTGTGAAGAGGTTTCATTTCGAAAGATTATTTCTGGCTTGGAGAGCAACTTCTCAATGTGACCCTGAAATCCCATGCGTAGAAAGGATTCTGCTCCGCATTCAAATGTCTAAGGGGACAGAACCCAGAGCTCCATCCTTTAGCAGTGGCCACAGGACTGCTCCAGACTCGCTACTAAACTGTCATGGGGCTGGAGCAAAAAGAGACAATGAGCTGTGGCCAGGACCTACATGCTATGCTGGGCCACTGCATCTCCATGGTTTGTGCTCTACCTCTGGTCTGCTTACAATCGCCCCTACACTGCTACAGAGACAGCCACCACCAAGCTCCACTCTGCTACCTGGAAGAAACAGATCAATCCCTGAGCATGGCAGTCTGCACCATGCAAAGGGAATCATATTTTCACCACATATGGGGCCTTCTACAGCTATTTCTGGGGCTACAGGACTTCACTGGTGATGGAGAGACAGTTTAATGACAATCTAGTAGCTGTAACTGTATAATCAGCTCAGCTCACTTGTAACGTTCGGTTTGTTAAAGCCCAAAACGTCCCTCAATAAAGCAGCCAATTATCTACACCTTAACTGCAAGAGATCAGTAAACGCAGCAACCCTCGCTGAGTCCTAATGTCATTGTTGGCACCACCAGAATAGAAATGATAACAAACAAAGTGTTTCAAGTTCTTTCAGGTGGACTCCATTACCCCAATCTTAGGGCAACCTCTTTGATTTTACAGGATAGATTTAAAATTAATTATTTTCCCTGAAAGAATTAGGCTTTATGTTTCTTTTATTGACTTTCCACCAGACAATACACACAGGGGAAATGCAATAATCATGGTTATTTGATCCTGGGCATCAAATTACCTAGCACTAATTGTTCTATTGCTTCTCGTTAATTAGTCCTTGGGCATTTTAATTTAGCGACTATCTGACAAGGTTCACTCAGACACTCTTGGGAGGGACAAGAGAAATTTGAAGCTATTTCAGCATCATACTAACTGATCAACGAGTGATAAAAAGTGAAAAGCTTAACAAAAAAGATATAAAAGCAATGGATTATGGAACACTCCTTCGACAGGCACAAAGCAACATGCCTATTTCTCCCTGTGTGTTATGGCTCTCCGCCTATACAACAAATTAATAAAGAGTTCAATGCAAGCCCCATGTTAAGGTCACGTTATGATTAGGAAATGAAGGTTGGCTATTTGTAAGTGGAGTTCTTTGAGACAGACTCTTGCATGTTCACTCCTGTGATGCACTGACTGGGAGCAGCCAGGACGGTGCCACCTTCTACCAGCAGTGCATGTCAGCACACATCCCTCCGTCCCCCCCAGCATTGGGGCGCGTTCTGTGGATGCAGCTATAAAAGGGGGGCTTGGCGCTACTGCCCTCTCAGTTCCTTCCAACTACTACAGTGGAATATACCAAGTAACAGTGACATTAGGACACCGCAGGAGCGAGGAATGCAGGTGGGGAGTGTGAATATGCAGAGTACACCTCAAAGAATTCCGATTACAAACACCCAACCTTCACTACTACTTTGAGTGTCCTCTGCACATTCCCACTCTTGGGATAGTTAGCCAAGCAGTACTGTAAATAAGGAAGAAGGGAGCGGAGTTTTAATTAAATAATGACTGAAGCACCACTCTGCCAAACTGTGCTTCAGAGCTGGATGCCAGATCCAATGCATAACGTCTTGTAAAAGTGTGACTTGAACTGCATGGAGCAGCCCTGCATATTTCAATATGAGGAATATGTTTGGAGACTGCTACAGATGTACCTGTCCTTCTAGTAGAATGGGTTCTAAGAGGAACAGAAGGAGCAAGGGAAGCTTTTTTGGTAACATTCCTCAATACAAAGGCTAATCCATCTGGATAGGGACTGTGCTGAAATGGCCTGACCCTTAGGAGTACCAGGTAATATAAGCTAAGAGCGCTCTTGTAAGCAATGTAATCTAGACTCCCCTTTATGCCAATTAGGTTTAGGAAAAAAATGCAGGTAAAGTTCTCCTCTGATTGATACGGAACTCTGAGACTGCCTTTGGAAGGAATTTAGGATGTGGTCTAAGATCACTTTATCTTTATGAAAAGTACTCTGGGGAGGGTAGTCTGCCATGAATGCATACAACTCACTAATTCTTCTAGCGGAAGAAACTGCTGTTATGAAAAGCTGTTTTTATAGAAAGATGAAACAGCAAACAATCCCATACAGCAGGGTAGGCAACCTATGGCACACGTGCCAAAGGCGGCACACAATCTGATTTTCAGCGGCACTCACACTGCCTGGGCCTGGCTACTGGCCTGGGGGCTCTGCATTTTAATTTAATTTTAAATGACGTTTCTTAACATTTAAAAAACCTTATTTACTTTACATACAACAAAAGTTTAGTTATATATTATAGACTTATAGAAATAGATCTTCTAAAAACTTTAAAATGTATGACCTGCACGCGAAACCTTAAATTAAAGTGAATAAATAAAGACTCGGCACACCACTTCTGAAAGGTTGTTGACCCCTGCCGTAGAGGCTCAAACACGGAAGATACAGGTTATATTACTACTACATTCAAATTCCATGGAGGGACTGGGTCACGAACTGGGGGATACAGATTCAATAAACTTTTTAAAAAGTTTTTCACTAGACTGTATGAGAAGGTGGCTTTAATCTTTCCATGAGTATAGACTGCTGCTATTGCTGATAGATGCATTTTAATCAAGAGAAACAAACCCATTGTTTTTAAGTGTACCAAGTGTTCCAAAACCAGTCGTGAAAGGGCTGAATCTGGGTCAACATTCCTATCCGCTGCCCAAATAATTAATCTTCTCCATTTAAACTCTTAACTTCTCTCTGTCCTTGCGCCATCTGCCCACCCCTTGTATGCATTACAGAGATGTGCCTACGTGCTGAGCAGACCTCCAAATCTTCTCTCCTGGATAGAAGAACTACACTTGGGTTGATGCCTGGGGACCTCTCTCTGCTGCAAGGGCAGATTTGCCCTTAAATGCACAAAAGGTCATTCCAAATCACGGTTGCTAGAACTGTGCAAATGGAGTATTTTGTGCACTACCAACTCCCAAGTTCCTGTCTTAGCAATGTGAATAACATGGCTGAGATCCGGGTGCAGAAACAGTCACAGCTTTGGAAGTCTTAATCAGAAAGTTGCACTGATATTTAGTCTTTCAGTTTTGCACTGAATTTTCCTGTGGGGCTTTTTCCAGGCCATTCGACTCTTATATGGAGGTACAATGCAAAGGGTTTGATTTTTTATATCCAGAACAAGGACATGGTATTCACCAGCCCGGGGCTCACTGGCAGTGTAGGTAGAATTTAAGAGAACAGCAGCAACTAACTCAGTCTGGCCCTCAAGTCTTATGTTTTAACAAGTTTGCAATCTCCATACACACAATATTCCCACCCCCTATTTTAGACAACCAGCATGGCCACATCCCCACCAATGGGAAATAACTTACCAAAGACTGGTTCTTCTCATGGAAAAGCATGTATGTTATGAGCTGTGACTGTGGAAGGGGGCTGCACCCACCTCTCTTCTGGAGGGCTGCCGGCTGCTTTTCCCTAGATCCGCAAGTAGGGAACGTGTCTGTCTGTAAGGCGACAAACAACAGTTAACAGGAATAATGCCCAAGAAATCATCCTGTCTGGTCATCTGCTCTGGAATTGGAAATGGAAGAGCTAGCTAGACTTTGAGCAAACTAAACTGTACAGTCAGACTGTGTTCCACACATAAACAGTAGAACAGTCCCAAGACGGGTGCTTATAATTCATATGCACATGCACACACAGGTGTGCTGAAGCAAGCTATGGGATAGTCTGTGTAACATACCTGAGAGGGTCCCAAAATAACTGGTGTCTGGACTGACACACACCAGATTGGTTTGTGAGTTTCTGAATTATAATCATAGAATAGCAGGGTTGGAAGGGACCTCAGGAGGTCATCTAGTCCAACCCCCTGCTCAAAGTAGGACCAATCCCCAGACAGATTTTTGCTCCAGATGCCTAAATCGCCCCCTCAAGGATTGAACTCACAACCTTGCGTTTGGCAGGCCACTGCTCAAACCACTGAGCTATCCCTCCCGCCACTGCACTGTTCAAAGAGTTTGATACACTCTGTATTACAGTATAATCTTTTATTTTTAAATAAATACGTGTTTTTGTGTGTTCTAAGTTAAGACTTTTTTAAAAAACTTGACAAGACTCCTTCTCCCAACCTCCTGCCACACACACACGGTTCTGCCTCATAGAAGGGGCGAACACAGCCTGCATCCCAGCAACCTGATCTGTGAAGCAGAGAGAAAACTCCTCATGACAGTGAGAAAAACTCATCTCTAACCAACCACAGACAATTCAGC
This sequence comes from Gopherus evgoodei, assembly GCF_007399415.2. Classification (NCBI taxonomy): domain Eukaryota; kingdom Metazoa; phylum Chordata; order Testudines; family Testudinidae; genus Gopherus; species Gopherus evgoodei. Next base: position 134,864,838 of record NC_044326.1, read on the forward strand.
AGGCACTCTTCCTGCCTGGACGTATCTTCTGGTTGGGACTCTACAGACGCTAGAATGGAGAAGAAGAATCTTTTCACCTCTAGGGTAGCATAAGAGTGCAAAAACTCAGAATGTGATTTCTGCCACTGGCAGCACAGAAGCTCCCCTGTGCTTTGTCTGTTGCCACAATGATCAGTGAAGAAAGCACACTGGGACGAGGTGCCACCATATGGATAGTAATGGACAGAATAATATCTAGCACTTTTCACCATTAGATCCCCAAAGCACTTCACAAAGGACGTCAGTATCATTATCCTCATTTTACAGTTGACAAAACTGAGGCATGGAGCAGTGAAATGACTTGTCCAAAGTCACAGCAGATCAGCAACAGAGCTGGGAACAGACCTCTGACCTCTCAAATCTAAGTCCAGCACTCTGTCTACTAGGCCAGAAGAAGGGAATCATAAGGTTCATTGAGAGTATTGAAAGAGTGGGTCCACTGGCCAAAGTATCCTTCAGAACAGTCAGGTCCACCATCTCCCAGGATGGACCAATAAAATGGGAAGCAAAGGTGAGTCTTGCCCTCAAACCAGGCCAGGCAATAGTCTGACCATGACAAAGGCCAATTCCATATGTCTCAGTCTTCAACCCCAACCCAAATATCAAATCTGAGATGTAGCCAACTTTGTGTGCTGAGTCAGAAACATCTGAAACAGTCCCATGGTTGTCATGGCAGCAATGAGATAATGGACCCATCCAGACCAGTTATTTTTTGAAAAAGATATTCAAGACACTGAGGACAATCACCTCAGTGGCTGAAGCACCAAACCAGACAGGAATTAAATCAGCTCAGCAAGGAAACCTGAGTGAAGAAAGACAGCATGTACACCAGCACAAGCTAGGACCTAGGACTCAAGAGGGACACTGACAGCAGTTCAGTGATGGTGTTTGTGTCTGTGTCTGTGTGTGTGTGGAGGGGAACCACCTACATTTAAGATCAGATGCGAACAGCACAGCCCCAGGACTTCTGCAGTCCTCCCTATAATTAAAAATATCCATTTCTTTCCGCTACAGATTTGCCAGCCACTATGTTTAGGACCACATCCTGCAGTCTGCCTTTACTGGAAGTTTTGCCTGAGTGAATAACTGCAGGCTCTGGTCCACGTTTACACCACAAATCAATACCATTTAAAAAAAATAAAAAACAACCAATGGCTAACAAAACCCATTTTGCTTGTTTTCAAATATGAACCATTGAAAGTCAAGAGCTGGAATGCTGATTTCATATAAACCAAGCCACTTTGAAGAAGAGCATTGATGACAAAAGAGCTCAGTCTGCAATTCACCATGAATCCTAAAAAACAGGCTGCATAGTTACTAGCTATTTTAGGAAAAACTAGATGCTTGCCACACACTATTTTAGTGAGTTTATATATGATTTCTAAAAGAATGGAAAGCAAGCTTGGGGAACTGGTGAATAATCAGGCCTCCTCTAGGTGTAACAAGATGTGTGCATTGATGCCATATTCTGAAGATTTCATTCCCAGAACTGGCTGGCTAGGAACTACAACATTGGTGTACCCAAGCACAGACTAATTTCTAACCTCTCCACTGCTGCCATCTGGCCTTCCTTCTTGGGGAAGTAACAGTGAGGTTCCTTTCTTTGTTACCAGCAAAAGAAACCTTGTTGTGGGGCTCATCTTACAGCAGGTATTATTGTTCCACAGCTGCCAGGAGGAGGAGGGGGATTAGGCCAAGTGTTTACTTTCTAGTCCCTTCATCAGATAGAGAGATCAAGCCAAGCCTTGAATTGCTGAGGCCTACATGGGATTTAGATGAGAGTCCCCGCCACCTTAGGGATGAGGGTCTCAACACCCCAGGGTTTTGCTTGTTCTCCAGGCCAGCCACGGCCGTTAATCTGTTCCACAGGTATTTATATAGAACCTATCCAGTATCATTATGCACTGTGTAACCTGGAACTTCTGGATCAAAATGATTTCCACTGCATATGTGAAGAAATGAACAGCTACAGGCATAGGTGCTGGAACAAGAGGTGCTGTGACACCCCCTGGATTGATATGGTTTCCCCCATACACAGGGTTTACAGTTTGGTTCAATGGCTCTCAGCACCCCCACTGTACACATTGTTCCAGCACTCCTGGCCACAGAGAAGCTTGTAGTCATGACATGCCAAGCCCAGGGTGTGGGAGATCAAGCTTACCCACTAATCCCAGTAGCCATTTGTCAGTTACTCAAGGAGTGATGAAGATAGCCCCTTGAGTAACCTACTGGATGCTTAGCTATGATCTACATGAGACAGTCGTACCTCAGGAGGGCACCTACTTCACCACAGATAGATTGGGTAAGAGAAAGGAAGAATCCTTAATAAGAGATGGGAGAAAGAACATGGGAAACAGGAGAACATGAAGGGAAAAACAAGGGCATGAAGAAATGAAAGGAGAGGAGTTGATTTGTATTTTGAAAACTTCTTAAGAAACCTGTTTAGAAGCACACTTTCTCTGGTCTACTCGTCATCCTCCACACTGCCAACCAAACGAGCTGGATGCCACTACCCAGGCCCAGCAGTTTCTTGCTGCAGGGGAAGCACAATCAGCCCTGAGGAGGAGTGAGAGGAGAGCTTTGCTCAATATCAGCAACTTGAGGTGATTCAGGAGGACTGTTCACAGGTTACAAGAAGAGTCCTGTCCTATAACTGGAGGAAGGACCGGGACCATGCCAGAAAGACTGAAAAATGGGACTTGTAAATCCCAAGGTGAGGTAGATCATAAATAAGGAAGAAGCAGAAGACCTTGCTGAGGGAAAAATCTTACCGCCAGATTATTTTCATGGCAAAACTCCTTGACATCATCCAGGAGAGGAACCAACATGGCAGATTTTGCTTCAGATACGCCATCAATTCTCTTCACATTTTCAACTGTCGTAGGCCTATTTCGCATAGAACAAGAACAGAATGGAGAGTTACCGGGCTTTGCTGGTTTATGTTTTGGAACATGGAGTGTAGGACAGAACAGGAATGACAATCCCCACTTTAACCACAGATTACACTGACAGGTGATTACTCTGCCATCACAGCACTGTCTGCATTTTAGTCATGTTATTTTTCTAAGTTCTTATAAAAAGGTCTGTGGAGGAAGTGTGTAGCTTTTTGCTAGTGCTTAATATTTTTTGGCACATACATTAGTTCTTAGTTGCAAAATAATGTATTTTTTTTTATGTTCTGTCATGGAAAACTGGCTATAAACTGGGCTTCGACCACTTGCAGGAGTCAAAAAGGGATTCCCTCCACAATGTATTCTGGGTTTTCTGATTTTATCTTCTTCCTATGAAGCGTCAGAGATGGCCACGGCTGGAGGCAGGACACTGGACAGGGAAGACCAGGGCTCTGTGGTGGCACCAAGCATTCAGTCTCTCAGGGCTCGGCTGGCTGGTTCTTGCTCACATACTCAGCGTCCAACTGATCACCATGTGTGGGGTCAGGGAAGACTCTTCTCCAGGTCAGATTGGCAGGGACCTTGGGGAGTTTTCACCTTCCTCTGCAGTGTGTGAGTCTGAGAGTCACTTGCCCGGGTCATCTGGGTAAATCTCATTTATCGTTTCCCTGCCATGCAGGGACCTCAGGCACTTGTGCACCTCGGTCCCTCCTGTTCTCTCCCGGTGACACATTACAGCCTTGTCTCCTATGGACTGTAAATCTTTAGTATAATTTTTGATTGTTGGGTTTGGTGAGAGGGTGGTAGGTGAAATTGGTGGCTTGTGATATACAGGAGTTCTGACCAGATGATCTGGAAGTCCCTCCTGGCTTTAAACTCTTGTGTGTTTGTTTACACAGCATAATAAACCTGTCTGTGTTACCTGCATCTGCAGACTCAGTGTTTCCAAGCCTGCACTTGAGTGTCCATACTGCACAGAAAACCCAAGCCTCACACCTGTGCTGGCACATCCATACTACACTACGCAGACCCAATCACAACTTCAGCTTCTGTAGGTGAATATCATCCTAACCTAGGTTCCTCGTGCCCTCACCAGCTATGGCCACTCTATTGATTGGATCATAGTGCATTATGGGAGCACTTGTCTGTCTATCCCGCAGGAATTGAGCAGAAGTGTTTTGATGGTTTTTGCCTACAAACATATCCAGTTGAGCCATTTTGTGTCTGCACGCTCCCAGCAGCTGGCGCCATCAACATGGATCTCGACCCCGTGAAAGAACTTCTCCACCTCATGCTGTCAGTCCTATTTAGGGACATAGGCAGGGCACCTATGACTTTGCGTTAGGCAACACACTGCAGACCCAGTTGCAGTTGTTATATGCTGGGTTGTCTTCCAATACTTGCTTTTATAGTGGGGAATTATGTAAGGAAGCTCATTTCTTCTCTCTTTATCTTTCTGGAGACTTTTACTGTAACACCCTGATTATTCATTTGTAGTACAGAAGTGCACAGAGTCCCTGGTCAGGTGACGGGGTAAGAGACAGTCTCTGTCCTGAAGATCATACAATCCAAATGAAGACAAATGCAACAAGCTAATAAAACGAACAAGCAGAGGGTGCAGGGAAGGAAGGGTTGAGCAGGGTACACTGCTGCTTGCCCTGCACCCCATCCCCTCTCCAGCCAACCGGAAAGGCATGGTTACAAAGGCTGGATACAAGCAAAATTTGCAGGTTTTAGTTTTTTTCCCAAAGCTACAAGCAAGGGGCATATCTGATGCCCAGGCCCCTGCTGACCACCTGCCTAGTCTTTACCACTTGGCAATTTACCATATGCAGCTTGGTAGAAGTGGGTTGTGAAGAAGGAAGCTACTCTACAGCTAAGTTCAGGGAGAGGCTTCATGCATAAGTAGTGACTTGGAAGAAAGCATGAATTTGCTCGTGGGAGAAGCTGATAAATGGACTACGAAGGCAGACATCACAACATCACTGGCGATGGTAAAGGTTGCATGACAAGATACTTCAGAAACAAGTATTGTAACAGAGTAATTCATACATGCTGCCAAATTTCACCTGTACAGCTAAACCAACATAAGCAATAACTGCAGTGCTGTTCTATCTGCATAACACCTGAGTTCACAGAGCTCCATACGCATGTTGAATGGAAGTAGCTACAATATCCTTGGTGCTAATAAAAATGCTAATAAACTTTACATATACATTTTCAGAACTTATGTGATCACAAAATTCAGACACACACAGCAGAAGCATTGAGTTTGAGGAGTTCATCCTGCACCTCTTGATAGTAACAGTCTACCAAAATGAGAACCCATTAAAGTTTTTCTTCAAAATTCAGTCAGATTAATATTTCGGCTGATGCAGAAAGTTACTGAACTGGAAGCATGTGGAAAAACAGAATTCCTCAATATGTTCATGTACAACACCTAAAATTTATGGCACATGAGAAGTAATGCATCCTCCAGAGGTCCCTTCCAACCCTGATATTCTATGATCATCATTTTCTGTTACTAACGTGGCTTGAAGGAATGAGGATAAGACTTCAGAACATCTTTGGACTTATGTGTAGTTTTCAAGCTGAAGACTTTACCTTATCTTGGCCATGTCCACCAGTATTTTATTAGTTGCCAACACAGCCGGAGGAATATCCTTCTCACTGGCTAGCTTCTGTCTGGCTGCCAGCAGCTTGCCATATAGAACAGTCTGTAAAGAACAAAGCCAAAGTATGAATACATGTAAGGCATAATTTTAAAGAACACTTTAAGTCAAGGACTTAAACGTGATTCAAGTATGGGAAGAAAACTTCTACATGAGAAAGCAAACTAAAGACCCAAAATAAAACAGATAAGCAGTCAGAATCTAAAGCGGGGTCCCCAACGCGGTACCCGCAGGCGAATGCGCCTGCATCCCTGCTGGCAGTCGAACATCCGCCGAAATGCTGCCGAAATTCAGCGGCATTTCGGTGGATGCTCGACTGCCACCACAGTCCTTCGTCTAGCACCTGCCAGACGAAAAGTTTGGGGACCACTGATCTAAACCATATCCATACATAATGTTTAATTATCATCAAGGACTCCAGTTCTAGGCACCTTCCTAAAGTTTACTGTAACAGCTGAAAAATCCAGTTTAATAACAGTTTCTCTGGTTGACACTTTGGAGGGACGAGGAATGGTCTCTAGGATTGTGTTAGATGTACCCAAGCACAATTTAAATGCATTTCTTACACAAGCAGATACCCCTTCTGTTTAATAGACTTACGTGCAGTTCCTTCTCTCTGGATGAAACAGCAGGTTCTGGGGACTTCAGTTTGATTGGTGATGGCACCAAGTCACTACTAAATTAAAAAAAAAAAAAATGATATTGATATTCCTGTTAGATCAATGTATCAATTCATTTTGCACCAGCTCTGCTCTGCTGAGATTGGTTGGTTTGGGAGTCCTAGTGTATATGAGTCAACCAGACCTGTGGTCTCAGCCAGTTTAGTGGCTATTTGCATTAAAACACATCTGCACAGACACTGGGAGTTACCCTGGTATAACTACAGCAATATAATTAGACCACTATAGCTATGCTGCTACATTTCTCCATTTACACCATGTCTACACTGCACACCTTACAACAGCGCAGCTAGGCCATTACAGCCATGCCGTTGTGAGGAGCGCAGAAACAAATGATTCTCGCATTTTATATTATCCTGACCCATCCAAAAAATGTATCACATTTCCAAGTTTTCAAAAAATAGAAACTAAGCAAAAACCAAGTGACCAGCAGAGCAATCTGGAATAAATAAAAGTTATTTATAGCCTGGTTTTTAATTAATGTTTGTTATGTTTATTGTTCTTGCATTTGGATTTAAAATATCAACAAATGAAAAAGTATCTTAATTTTAGACCCCCCTAACATGCCCCTAAAATCAAACCCAAAACAGACTTATTTAACTGTGCATTTAAAAAGGCTCATGGACTTGAGCAGAAAACAATGCCTGTTAAATTTTTTGCATGCTATAAATGTTCAGTTACTGGTTCAGTTCAGGTAATCAGCAATAGAAGTATTTTACAGTCACTTTTTTAAAACTAATGTGGGATGCCTTAAAGAGCCATTTAACACACTGTAACCCTACCTACTTCAGCGCATAACCTAACTTACATTTTGTGACATTTTAGCACGTCAAGTGAGGCAAAATTAAAAGTGTTCACCCTAATTCACCTATCAAAATTATTTGCATTCGTAATGCTGTTTTACTAGACTTTCAGACGGACAGATTATACAATGTTTCTTAAAGGTTAAATGAAGTCTGGCACTCGTAGAGCACTTACTTTCACACTAATGATTTAAGACATTGAAACGAAAAGTTAAGTTTACACCAAACACAGACTTACTTTCTTCTCTGATAGTTGCTCTATAGAACCACCTTCACAACACAGGAAAGAACGAATAAGTAGAGAAAGAGATATGAGTAGAAATAATTTAGTCAATTCTACCTTTCATTTGAGACACTGCCTCTTGCAGAAATTTTACTTGCTCCTTGATAAGTAAACATTTCCTGCAAATATGTCTGTTTTAAAAATAAAAAAAAAATACCAAGTCAGAAAATCAAAGACAGTATCCACATTTTTCCCAATACAAATATTAACAGTAAAATATTCATTTATAATTTTATACCAATCTGTTTAAAAGATATTCAGTGAAGAAAGGGATCAACTTTTTTCAAAACACACTACAGTCTGTCGCATAACAAAAAATTCTTTCCTCTTGGTACCTGGTGTCCCTCTAGTACATTATTACAAAGATACACCAGACACGAGTAAAAAGCAGCTGTGTGTTACAGTATATTGATTCTCATTAGAAAAGAGATTTTAAAAGTTTCTAACCTTAGTCACAGTATAAGAGAAAATTGTAATAAAATAACAAATTTTAAAAAGACCGCCAATTGGAGATGGATGGCAGGAGAGAGATCACTTGATCATTACCTCTTAGATTCACTCCCTCTGGGGCACCTGGCATTGGCCACTGTCGGTAGACAGAATACTGGGCTAGATGGACCTTTGGTCTGACCTACTATGGCCGTTCTTATGTTCTTAATTTACAGAATCAATGAACATACACTTTAAATAAACAAGTCACTATGGTAAAATATATTCATGTTGAGAAAAACTGAGAAAATCTAAGAAATTTAGAAGTAAGGTTCCCTCTCAGCCCCTTGCACTAATGCAGGCATTGGAGTTTCACCCCATTTTCCGAAACCCCTTAGAAACTGTAGTGGTGGTCTTTATATTTAGTTTATGTTTAATTTAATCCCAGATAAATAACTTAATCCAGAGTTATGGCTGAGATTGCACTATACACAGTGTTACAGTTGTTTCTCATTCCCTCATTCCACGTCATCTGTAAACATTTAGGATTACAAAATCCTGAGGAAGGGATTGTGATTTTCCATGTCTTTTGTGAAGTAGGTAGTGCATATTTGGGTGTTAATACTACACTTCACCTTCACACATTAATGTGTTCAGTGTACCAATTATTTTGTTCACCACACAACTATCATACAAACGATTTGTAAATCCTACATTCTGTACTGCTTTACTGTCCATCTTAAGCTTTCAAATATGTGGAGAAGACTTTATAGCTAGATATACTGATCTATTAGCTCACTTGCCCGTCACTAAAAAGAATAATGAAGTGGCTGATGAGTAATATATTTCTCAAATACAGACCTGTTTCTCTGGTGTCAGCTTTATTAACCTCGTATCTGGTGAACGTTGTCCCGCAACTGAAGTTACATGTCTATTGCTGTAAGAAAACGAATTCAAATGTATTCAAAACATATACAAAAAAATCACTCTTTCATGAAGGCTGACATTTCAAAATACACCTTGAGAGAGGATGGTTTCAGAATACAAAGAGCAAAGAAAGGTTACTGGAGTTCTTTGCAATTTGTGGCCCACCAAAGATTTTTTGCTAGCTGCATCCATTGGTCCACATTTGCGCCCTTCTCCTCGTGCTCCAAACGGAGACATAGATGGTGGCATGGGCTGAACACCTCTCCAGTTACCTTTCTACTGCAAATAGCCCTTGCAGAAGGCTCCGCAGCAGAGGGGAAGGAGGGTGTGTAGTGGAACAGATAGGGACCACACACCTTGAAGAACCTGTTACTGTATGAGGTAAATTACCCTCTTTCATCAAGTGATGGTCCCTATGTGCATTCCACGCTGGGTGACTCACAAGCAGGATTCACTGAGAATAGTGCGAGGAACTCTGCTGTAACATCAGCTGGAGGATTACTCTGCTGAAGGAGGCATCAGCTATAGAAGCTTGCACTGAGGGTAATGAGCAGAACCCCAACTTTCAGCTTTACAGATCTCCAGGAGAGGGACATCCTTAAGTAAAGCTACCAATGTAGCTTTGGTCCTGGTTGAGTGGGCCCCCACATCTTGTTGGGGAGAGGTAGCCATTAATTCATAACACATCAGGATGCAGCCCAAAAGTCTCTGAGGAGAGATCGTTTCACCCTCACATGCTCTGTGAAGGATAGTCTTGGGAAAGTTTAAAGGATTTAGTCCTTCGCAGGTAGAATGCAAAGGCCCAATGAGCATCCACAGAGTGAAGTTTTCTATCCTCACTGGTGGCATACAGCTTTGGAAAGATCAGTAAGTGAATGGTCTGATTTAGATGGAATTCCAAGACTACTCCGGGGGTGAATTTTGGGTGTAATCTCAAGGAAACACCTATGGAAGAAGATCGTGTACAGTGGATCGGCCATAAGGGCCACCACTTCACCTACTCCTCTAGCTGAGATGATGGCAACAAGAAAGGCAACCTTTATTGATAGGTGGACTAAGGAACATGAAGCTAAGGGCGCCTCCTTAGATGACACAAAGTACTACTTTTCTGCTGTTTCTGGAGCACGAGCACCAGTGGCCAGACTGTCTTGGCTGGTTGTAAGGGCTTGTCTACACCAGTGGCTCCAAACTTTTTTGATCACTCATCCCATCAGTAAAAAATTTTTGAGCACACACTCTCTGCTGTGCCAGCTCTACCATTTTTGCCTAAGCAAAAAAAGACAAAGACCAAAAAGGTGCTCCTCCTTCTGCACACCCCCAAGGATCCTCTTGCGCACCCACTTTGGAGACCACTGGTCTACACTACAGCTTATGTCGGTATAACTTATGTCATTCAGCGGAGTGAATAAGACACCCCCGAGCGACATAAGTTACACTGACCTAAGTCCCAATGTGGACAGCACTCAATTGGCGGGAGAGCTTCTTTCACCAAGATAGTGAACACCTCTCAAGGAGGTGGTTTTATTATGCCGATGAGACAGCTCTCACCTGTCGGCGTTGAGCATCTTCACCAGACACGCTACAACAGTGCAGCTCCACTATAGCGCTTCAACTGTGGACTAACCCTTAGATGGCATCATTAATGGGAAGTGCTGCCTAACTGGGGACCAGCTCTCCGGAGAACATCCAATCGTTTATGAGGGGTGTCCTGCACTTCCTCCAGAAGGAAGTATGTGTGTGACCCTCCTCAGAAGATTTTGAAATTCCTTGTCTGGGGAGGAAGATGACAATCCTGTTGGAGCTGGTGGTTCCACATGTTCAGGTTCCTCCTCTTCCTCCAATAGTTCTTGAGGAGGTTCATGATGTTCTCTGCATGGAGAGGGCTGTCTACACTCCCAGTGAGATCACAGAGATTTGTGATGTCACATATATGGATCCCATAGCCCCAGTAAGGCCAGTGTGACAGGTAATATGGAAACTGGGGTAGTCCCCAAGGAGGAGGGAACCATTGATACCAGTGATTCTCAGGAGTATAGTCCCTCTTATGCAAGCAAGACTGTGCCCAAGAGACACACCCCCTCCTCCCCCCAAACAAACAAAAACAAAAAACCTTAGTGCAGAAACCTCCTCCTTGGCGCAGTCTCCAGTAGCAGGATTCACATATTTATTCTCCCAGCATAAAAGTGACACATGCATAATATATATGAGTGTAGTTACCTTTGGGTGTGAGGTTTCCTTAGATATAGTTCTTCACTGGGCTGTAGCAGAAGCGTCCGACACAACTCATTCCTAGCTTTACAGAGCCAGTCTCTACCCTGTGGGATACAGACCAAGTCACTCAATTTTACATTCCCAAAAGAAACCTCTGACAGAAAGGTTTTACAACAAGATTACCTTCTTAGTAAGCTCACACAGAGTTGCAAATCTGCTTTGACCAGAAACTTCTTTAAGGAAACCTTCAATGATGAGCTGTCGGCCCAAAGCCTTCCACCAATTCTCTGGCCAGTCCTTTCCACTACCAAAGAGAGCGTGAGTTCGGTACTTGTCTGGGAGACGCTGGGAATTCTGAAATCATTCAAACATTTTGGTCAGACTTCTCAATTCCTAGAAAAACTACTCCACCATAACTAGTGAAGCACAGAAATAGCCACGCAGTCCTGTACCAATATAAACCATCATTACTAAAACGAGGAACTGAAAGCTGAAGAAGACTGAAAATGCCAGAACTATGGGAGAACCCGTCCAAAGATGAGAATATGTTTGGCAGGGTCATTTAATACCCATTAAAAATGGCTGAATTTGAAACTGTTGAATCTGAATCCTTCTCTTTGTTCGTTGTTAGAGCAAGGGCCACGCCAATGTACCTCACTGCTGTCACTTGGAGTAGTGACAGGGTACTTTCCTCTGTGCCTATTCATTCCACTTCGGGGCCTTCTGCCAAGACTGCCTAAGGACTGTGGCCACAATTTGCCTGTCTGATAGGATCCAGGGCCACCACACCCACTAGCATCTCCTGAACCCAGTACAGAGAAGATCCCCAATTCTGAAAGCACAAGGACCCAGGTTGCATCCCTCTTCCCTCCTCCTCTTGGTTGGACTGCAGAGAAGAGCCAGTCACAGACTCCAGCAGGTAGGGCAGAAGCAGCCAAAACAGAGACTGTTGCACTGGGGGGGGACAGAGTAAAATGAGGCCCAGCAGGGGCCACCAGCACCATTCTGGACCAAGAATGGTGCAGGGGAGATGCTACATGCACACACTTGGGGCACTAGACCCAGTGGCTGTGGCCTCAACAAGCCAGCAGCCAAACTGGGGATGGAGGAGGCAGGGTTTGTAGGCAGCGCAGCAGAAGAGAGGTTTAAGGAGGGTTTGAAGGTGGATAACGAGGTAGCTCTTTCCAAGCCTGATGGGCAGCATGGGAGGAAGCATGAAGGGGCTTGTTTGAAAACTTTGTCAACATCCTGATAGTGGATATGAGATAATAGGTCGGGATAATTGGGTGCGAAGGGCCGGGAAAGTGAAGATGTTCGATGTGTAGAGATGGGAGAGCCAGTGGAGGGATTCAAAGAGAGAAGTGACTTGATCAAAGTGATGGGCTAGGAAAACAATCCATGCAGCAGCATTCTCAATGTATCAAGACATGCAGGCAGTCTCCAGTAGCAGGATTCAAATATTTATCATGTAAGATGATGGCGTACCAGGTGTCTAGGGAGTAGCATCATTCCACTCTCCAGGAGACTGAGTCAAGGGCTAGTTGCGTGGAGGGCAGAATTAACAAAGGGGAGTATCACAGATTAAGGACTCTGTGGGTGACATGTGCCAGTTCCTGCACTAGAGACAGAAAAGGAAAAAGGCACCTCCTCCGGGATATGTCTGCTCCACGGTCATTCATGCCTTTGACATCCAAACAGAACTACTTCAACAAGCCTATGTGCATCTTGACTACCTTCAGCCATGGCAGACTGCATGCACATACCTGCTTATTTAGTGATCCCTGCCATATGCAGCACATCTCACCTGCGCTCTGCAAACTGTACTGTCCACCTACCTATTTGCTTCTGGGTACAATGCAAGGTGCTGACTTTTATCTACAAAAGCCCTCTAGGGTATGTGTTTCAGCTACCTCACAGACTCTCTCCCCGAGTGCAACATCTTCAGACAAAAGCATCAGAGTCCTGTGGCACCTTAAAGACTAACAGAAATACTGGAGCATCTTCAGACAGTTCAGATATTTGTGCTGTCCCCAGATTTGAATGCTGAGACACTGGAAGCAGAACAGTCTCAGTAGAGACAGAGTAGTTCTTCTGAGGGTAGACGTTTGGTCTATTGGTTATTTCAGTTTTTAAATGGTTATATATGTGCCCTGAAGGAAAACGGGGAACATTTTTATAAAAGTTAAGCAAACAAAAAAAATTCTGTAAATGCATTGATACATAAAATCACAGGACTATCAAACAACATGAGACACATTCCTGATTTCCCTATCTGTGAGAGAGACTGTATTCCAGGAGCAGCTTGCTCCATTAAGCACTCTGTCAAAAATGGAGAACTCACCTGTCCTAATCTGAGATTAGCCACAAAACAGATGAAAGCGGCCTTGCTTAAAGGCACATGTGCCGATTGAGGAGTGGAGTTCCAGTGGAACTCAAACACCAGACAGCAGAAGTCACAGAATCAGAGAAACTTCTGACTGAAAAGGACCTTGAACAATTTCTGGGGAAAAGGTAAATTGTGAATTGGGTAACTGCACAGAGCACCACATTTGTGTGATCCTGCTGAGATCACTGAAACATGTGCCTTATACTACTACTTGCTAGTCCTTCATATTGTCACACTGAGATACCTTCAGTCAATTCTTTTTTTCTTGCTGATTCTTGCTAGTTCTTTATCTCTTATATTTGATACAATTCATATGTATAAAATATATTGGAAATCTGGCTGCTGATCTGCAGATTCAAAATTTGTTTGCAAAACTGGAATGAAGCATAGATATTTATGTTCCTGATTTTGTTTCTGTAATGCCTTCATTTAAACTTTTTCATTTATGGATTTTTGAACTTTAAAAAGAATGGTCTTTTATTTACAGGTACTATACCATATAAATTATTCTCTAAAATATATATTGTAAGGATATGAAATGTGCAATACTTACTTTCAAGACGTGCTCACTGAAAACAATACTTGCATTTAAAATACATAAAAATGTGTAATACAATGAATTTTTCATCTAGTTTTACAAGATACTGCCATATAAATAGAACTAACAGTATTTCAACTGTAACTGGCTGAAACAATGACTAACATCTTAGATATTATTAAATATTAGAATTATGACTAAAAGGTATTCACAAAAAGATTTTGGAGCCTAGAGTATCTCACAAGAAAAAAGTACCCATGTTATTTCAGTTTATTAATGTGGTCATGTCCTAAATTTGCATATTTTTCTAGCAGTGGTGGTATAAAATTTCAGTCAAGGCAACTTCTTAATTTGAAGCTTCCCAGGAGGACTTGTTCAGTACCATATGCTGACTCAGTTTTCAAATAATAGGTGAAATCTGATCTCTCTTGTGACCCACCTGAAGTCTGTCTAGGAGCCCACCTGTACCTATTTGTTATGAAAAGACACTGCTAGGTTAAATAAAATCCAAGACAACACAATTCTTCATGAACTTCACACAAACTTTTTCAAGTATTTAGATACCTTATGGTGATATGGATGGGTTATTTCCTAGGATATTTTGCCTTATTACACAACTTGCAAAGTCTTATGAACACCTTTTACAAAAAAAAGAAACATTATAGACAGCAATTGAGCTGAAGTTTACAGCTGGAGATATTTTCATTACCATTTACACTGCCATTTGAGGCACCCTGCAATTTTCATATTATAAAGCCTTCTAACGTTAAAAAAACAAAACAAAACAAAAAACAAAAAACCCCCCGAGGCATGTAAACTGTGATCCAGATATTTCATTAAATATATCAGTGCCAAGTTTTTAACATGAGTTATTCCTAATAAAGGAAAAAAAATTAATCAAGAATTTAAACAAGTAATTTTCTTCCAAGCTAAGAACACACTCTTTTTCAAAATGTTTGTTTTGTGACTGTCTTCCTATTTCATTCTTCAGTGATTCTTTTCCCCATAATGTTTAAAAAGCCTTTACATGTAAAGATCTGTATAAATCATTCAGTGCACTTTGCTTCAACCCTACCCATCAGATTAAGTTAGCAAGACAAAAGTGCTCATTAACACAAGCATAATCTTCAACTCTACTCAATCATCAGTCAATAGGCTAATTTAGAGAACAGAATGATGTATTCTCCCTTCACTTTGAACAAACAGCCCCTTTTAGTGTTAAAGTTACACACCTGCATGGAGAGAGGAATACCTCCTCCCATTAGAAAACTATTTCAGTTGCTACAAACAATACAAAAGATTAAATTGCAGGTAAAATGTTCGCAGGTAGTGGAAAAGATTTGATAACCCCTCCAGTATTAGAGGTTACTTCCACCTGTTCAAAAGTTAACTACAAACAACCCAAAAAGAGACAGTCTAGAGGTTTAGAGGCAGCTCAATACACTGCTAAGTCCAGGATCTTAGTTTGGATCCAAGCTCTTAGGCCAGGAAGGGCTGGGAATGTTGAATGTTTAACTTTTAGAAAAAGGAGCCTAAAATTGTGACTTCTTTTGGACAGAGACCATCAACTCATTCTTTGTACACAGTAAGGGACCTGGTCTATAGACACTGCTGCAATACAAACAGCCCATCATAATAATAAAGAGCAGCTCCAGGGCTAACACACCAGTACTGTTAGTCTGTTCAGCCTCTCTCTAGAGGAAGGTGCACTACATCGTAAGACTGGCCTTTCCTGGGGTTGAGGAGAGAGGTACTATTAAGTGAAATGTGTGTATTGTTTCTGGGAGCAGGAAGGGGGGTGTTATCACAGGAATGCTCTCCCTCCACCCCGAAAATACGCAAGGAATTTTAACCACACTTACAGATCCTCGGAGAAACAAAACCGGAACTCTAGTTCCAAACTTCTCGTCTAAGGCCTTCACTGCAGACATCAGCTGGAACGCTTGGTGACCGAAGTCCTGCAAACTCTCTTCTGAGTCACTGTTAATAGTGCAGCGAAGAGTTCTAATATGCACAAGAAAACAAAGAGTAACTGCCAAGTGCTAAACACTCAGAAATAAGGGGTGTTATTGATTAAACTATAGTTAAAAATATAAAGCTTACGCTTGAATTAAAGCTTTTACATTTAATTATGCAATTAAATATACATTTAAATGCAAAAATCTAGTGTTCAAGATACAAAAGTCAAAATTCCATGAGGTAAAACTGCGTTGGCAACACTAACTTGTGCCTGAAGACTTGTAGCAGAGTTAGCACTGTGTGAACAACTCTTAACCCTTAACATCTTGAGTATTCTAGTATGCTACCCAACAGCTTTCAAGTTGCTTTTAAGCTACCTTTTGCATTTAACTACCATGGGGTTAGGGAAGTCCTGAGATACAAGTTTTATGTGGATTGCAGCCACAGTTCTCTTCAGGTACATGGGGGAAAAAAAAAACAGAAAAAATTAAAAGCAGGTCATTTGGTGGGAGTAGGGAGGGCTCTATCTCCCAAACAACCCCAAAATTAACACAAACTTAAGCCAAGATCTGTTACTGGCATTGAAATTTTAAAGCCAACGTGACTTTGCATGTAGGGCACAATGAAAAATCATCTCTAAAATAAAATTCTACTCTAATCATAACTACAGTGCAGCTAAGGGATTATCCCATAATTTGGGAACAGACAGGAAGCATGGCTGAACTGATTACTTTCTTCTGAGAGCAGCATAGTACATCCAGATTGATGGTTTTCAAACTTTTTTTCTGGCGACCCAGCTGAAGAAAATTGTTGATGCCTGCAACCCAACGGAGCTGGGGATGAGATGTTTGGGGTGTTGGGGTGAGGGCTGCGGAGTGGGGCTGGGAATGAGGGGTTTAGAGTGTGGGAGGGGACTCTGGGCTGGGGCACGGGATTGGGGTACACGAGGGGGTCAGTGCTCTCGGCTGGGGGTGCAGGCTCTGGGCTGGAGCGAGGGATGAGGGACTTGGGGTACAGGAAGAGGCTCTGGGGTTTTTTTGAGGGGGCTCAGGGCAGGGGCAGGAGATTGGGGTGCAGGCTTACCTCAGGTAGCTCCAGGTCAGCGGCACAGCACAGGGTGCTAAGGCAGGATTCCTGCCTGTCCTGGCACCGCGGATTGCTCTGTGCCCTGGAAGTGGCCAGCAGCAGGTCCGGCTCCTAGGCGGAGGTGCGCAAGCAGCTCCACATGGCCCTCGCCTGCAGGCACTGCCCCCCACAGCTCCCATGGGTCAGTTCCCAGACAATGGTAGTGTGGAGATGGTGCTCAGGGCAAGGGCAGCGTGCAGAACCCTGTGCTCCCACCCCCACCTAGGAGCCGGACCTGCTGCTGGCCACTTCTGGGGCACACCACGATGTCAGAACCAGTAGGGACTAGCCTGCTTTAGTCAGGAAGCACCACTGACAGGACTTTTAACAGCCCAGTCAGCGGCGCTGACTAGAGCCTTCGTGACCCAGTGCCTTACATTCTGCAACTCAGTACTGGGTCGCGACCTGCAGTTTGAAAACCACTGATCTACATGCCTTATACCAGAATTCTTACACTGCCAGGGAATACAGACACACAGTCTACTACAAGTTCAAGAATGAATGACATTTCTACTTCTACTGATGTTATTCAAACACGTAGTGGTCTTATCTCCCCTTGAACATATGTCCCATTAACGTTGATATTTGTTACATGCATGTGTCGAGTAGCAATAGGAGACTAAATCCCAAACAGCAGAGTTAAGAACACATTACTAGATGCCTAAAAAGCCACAGTCAAGGAAGAAGACTGTGCTGGTTAAAAAAAACACCTGGTTTATAGCAAATGGATGAAAGGGGAAGTTGACAGTAATGAATATAAATAAGAAATAGGAGTTGTAGAAAATTGAAAGGGAAGTAAAAAGCCATAAAGAGAAATGTATGTCCAGCAGTGTTAAGGACAATTAGAATATTTTTTTAAAATATATTTGGAAAAAAAAGAATCCTGAGAATGGTATTGGTCCTCTGCAAGATGGAAATGATAGAATTATGAGTAATGCAGAAAAGACGGAAGTGTTCAAAAATATTTCTGTTCTGTATTTGGTGAAGAAAACTGATGATTAGTCTAATCATATGGTGATTACACTACTCTTTTCACTCTACTAATGTCTCAGGAAGAAATTAGACATTTTAAATCACCAGGTCCAGATAACTCGCATGCAAGCATTTTAAAAGAGCTGGCTGAGGAGCTTGCTGGACCATTAATGTTGATTTTCAATAAGTCTCAGGGCACTGGGGAAGTTCCAGGAGACTGGAAGAAACCTAATGTTGTGCCACTTTTTTTTAAAAGGGTAAATGGGATGAGCTGGGTAATTATAGGCAAGTTGGTCTGACATCAATCCCAGGAAAGATAATGGAGTGACTGATAAAGGACTCAATTAATAAAGAGTTAAAGGAGGGTAATGTTGATTTGCATTAGTTACATGGATTTATGCAAAATAGGTCCTGCCAAACTAATTTAATGTCTTTTTTTGATGAGATTACAAGTTTGGTTGATAAAGGTAACAGTGTTGCTATAATAGTCTACTGTAAGGCGTGTGACCTGGCTCTGCATGACATTTTGATTAAAAATTTGAAAGATATAAAATTAACATGCCACATTAAATGGATTAACCACTGGCTAACTGATAGATCTCAAAATGTAAACAAACAGGGAATAGTCATTGGGCAGGTGTGTTTCCAGTGAGGTCCAACAGGGATCAGTTGTTGGCCCTATGCTAATTTAACATTTTTATCAGTGACCTGGAAGAAAACATAAAATCATCACTGATAAAGATGAAAAAAAAGTTGGGGGAGTGGTAAATAATCAAGACAAGTCACTGATACACAGTGACTTAAGATTGCTTTGTATCTTGGGCACAAGCAAACAATATGAGTTTTAATACGGCTAAATGTCAGTGCATACATCTAGGATCAAAGAATATAGGCCATACTAGCAGAATGGAGGACTCTATCCTGGGAAGCAGTGACTCTGAAAACGATTTGAGGGTTGTGGTGGATAATCAGCTGAACATGAGCTCCCTGTGTGATGCTGTGGCCAAAAGAGCTAATGTAATTCTGGGATGCATAAGCAGGTTAATCTTGCATAGGAGCAAACAGGTTATTTTACCACTCTATTTGGCACTGGTGTGACCACAGACGGAATCCTGTGTCTAGTTCTGGGGCCCACAATTCAGGAAGGATGTTGATAAATTGAAAAGGGTTCAGAGAAGAACCAGGAGAATGATTAAAGGATTAGAAAACCTGCCTTAGAGTGACAGAATCCAGGAGTAGAGTCTATTTAGCTTACCAAAGAGAAGGTTAAGGGGTGACTTGATCAGTCTATAAGTACCTACACGGGGGACCAATATTTAATACTGGGCTCTTCAATCCAGCAGAGAAAGGTATAACACAGTGGTTTTCAAACTTTTTGTATTGGTGGCCCCTTTTGCACAGCAAGCCTGTGAGTGTGCCCCCCACTTATGAATTAAAAACCGGGCCGGGGGGAGGTGGAATTTAATTTAATGGTGACTTGAGGCTGATAGCCCCATGGAGCTGACAGCTCGGGACCCCCATGAAACCACCTTGCGACTTCCTGAGGGGTCAGGACCCCCAGTTTGAGAACCCCTGGTATAACCTGATCCAATGACTGAAAATTGAAGCTAGACAAATTCAGACTGGAAATTGGGCATATATTTCTGACAGTGAGCGTAATTAACCACTGAAAACTTACCAAAGGTCATGGTAGATTCTCCATCACTGACTATTTTAAATCAAGATTTGAATGGTCTCCTAAAAGACCTGTTCTAGGAATCATTTTGTAGAAGTTCTATGGCCTGTGTTATACAGCAGGTTGGACTAGATGACCACAATGGTCACTCATGGCCATCAAATCTACGACAATCAAGCAGTATAAAAAAATTTGCTGGCACATGCAGCTTTTAATCTTTCTTCAGAATTAATTCTGTGAGGCAGATACCAAAGGTTAAAAAGAGGTGAAACGTAACATTTATTTTACATTTTTCGGGAGTATTACAATAAGTCATTAAAAAAAAAATGAAAACATTTTAATAGCAACAGTGATTTTTTGTTACAGACTTTACTACAATCTGAGATTTGGTGTGGTGCATACGCATTGCCTCCTGTCACACTCCAGTACCGAGATGATAAGCCTACAACAACAGACACTGCTGTTCAAACACAAAAGCAGATTTCAGGAGGCTTTTTGTATTGATCAGAATACTCTCAAACATAAATGCACAAAAAAACAGAATATTTTATTAGGAGAAATTACTGGTGTATTTATTTGCATTTGTCTTGTATGTTATAGGGAAGATAGATATTCTAAACACTGTAGTCTTTAGGGAGGAACGTTTACCTGGACCGGCAATTATCACAGCATTTTTCTGTTCCCATGATGCCAGAGGAGGCCTTCCGGAGTTGTTTGTCTTCAAAATGAGACAAGATGATTCTACTCATGGGAATATTGAGAATTAAATAAAAGAACAAGAATTTACACGTTAAATACATTGCAAAAAAACAATGAGTTGAAATCATCATCATTAATTGATTCACCTGGGAGCCAATTATTTGCACTTGATTTCACCAGAGACAAGGACGTTTGTTTTTAAAAAGTAAATCAGAAGTTCCTAATGTTGGTATTTAATTATGCAAAAGATAGTAAATATCACTTTTTAAAATGAAATTGCATTTTTGCAAAGCATTTAAGTTCTGCAGCTACATCTTCAGTTGTTACTGAACTGCAGTGGACAATACTAATTGCGTACTGTGGACTTATAGAAAATGTGCAGTAAAATATAATACTCACTTTCTCCTGCAGCTGTTTGAGTTAAGGTACTTCTCTATCTTTGCCGCCATCTTTAATTTGTATAGTCGGAATCCTTCATTACTTATCTCATTTAAAAGATATCTGCCGTTAAAACAAAAAACAAATAAGCTTAAACACTGCAAGTTTCTTTTTGAACTAATAGTGACAGCAAACTCACAGTACCTACCACAGTCAACTTATTTTACACACAGCAGTGGTTCTCAATTTGTAGTTGGACAGTGCTCCACAAAAAGTCTTTCCCTACAGCACAACACACTAAACCTTCAAGATCCCTGCAAGGGGAAGGGGGAGGCGGATGGAGATGGACATGAGAGAGACCTTTCTGTCATCTTCCTTTCTGTGAGTATCTTTGTAAGAGAAACACTGACATGTTATCATCAGTGGGAACTAGACTAAGGGACTGCAAGGATAGTGCACTGACTATCTAGAAGTCCAAGCCTGAACAGGTCAGTTTTAGGGAAAGACTGAATTCATGTTGCTTTTAAGTATGTGTTTTCCAAAATAACAACAGGTCCTGTACTTAGCATCCTGACCACTACCTTCCTTCACATCATGGACCCTTTCAGGGACACTGGATGGGACCAAACAGAGGACTGTTGGACGCACACTGTGTTTCTGAAAGATATCATTGCATAACGAATGTTTTCACATATATTAAATGAAGGTACCATATATCAAAACAACAGACTATCTTCGCTACCAGCAAACATTTTAAACCCACCCCCTCCTGCTCATTCATGATAGTAAATTTTGGCTACAGAATGAACAAGGTTCCTATGACTCCAGGCTGTTCCCAATACTATACCTGTTAAAAGTCATATCAGCTGTAGTCCAAAATACGTAACAAGAAGCAGGAAGACCATCACGGCCAGCCCTTCCAATCTCTTGGTAGTAGGATTCCATTTCCTTAGGGGCACCATAATGAATAACTCTCCGGATGTCTGCTTTATTGATACCCATTCCAAAGGCCACCGTAGCCACAATGCACTGGGAAATAATCATAACATACATGTTTAACTTAGCTGTAAAAATATGTCTAAACCTCTATTAATGCCAAAACAGTGTGTAATGACTTCTGTGCCACTGATTCAAATTCAGCCTAAAGTTTAGTAGCTTCAAATCACACTCGGCATCTATACCGCCGACATGAATTCAGTCAGGAGTCATGTATTGGTAGCAGCATAAGCACATCATTAATCACAGTCATAACGAGACAGAAGACTTAGAATGCTTAGAGCAGGGATGAGTAGTTCGGAACACTGGGTTCAACCACCAATAGAACAAGTCCCTGTAACTTTTGGTGATTGAGATTATCCCTATATAATACAGATACACACATTTTTACTCCTGAGGGCATTCTATGCCAAAAAAATTTAAAAAGTCTGTACACAGTAGTCTAAAATTCTTTAAGTTTTATTTGTCAATAAATAAATGCAGAGGCTCCAGCATGGCAGTGGGGAGCACAGGCCACTGGCTGCATGAAGGTAGGAGATCACCTTTCAGCCTCCCTACCCCCTACTCCCAGGACATGGATTCAGCAGTGAGGCTGCACCTGACTCCAACATAGCACAAGGCCTAGGCCTGTCCCAGAAACACCCTGGGGCCCTGCCCCTCTGTGCCAGGTACGGGGCAAGCAGCTCAACCAGGCAGGATACAAGTGTGGAGGGGCTCAGTGTAAGGGGATCCAGGTGTGGGGTGAAAGGATTTTGTGTGGGACAATCTGGGTGCAGGCTGCTCATTGGGGGGTTTAAGTGTGGGGGGGATCTGGATGCACACAGGCTCACTGGGGGAGTTCCAGATGCAGGGGCAATGGGACTCTGCCAGGGCTTCCAGGTGAAAGTGGCTGGGGCTCAGCGGAGAGGTCTGGGGGTCTCACTGAAGGGGTGGGCATCTGGGTGCAGCTAGTTGGCAGTTAGTGGCATGGGGGGTCTGGATATGGGTGCTTAGGGGGTGGGCATCAGGGTGGGGGTTTCAGTGCAGGGAGCTCAGTTGGGGTGGTTGGGGTGCACGGGTGGGGGCTCCAGATGCAGGGGCTGAGGTTCAATGGGGGTGAGGTTTGGGGTTGGAGGACTAGGATGGTTCTGGATGTACTGGGTGAGGTTTGGCGGGGGTGTCTGAGTATGAGAGGTTTGGATGCATGCGGGTTGGGTGTATGGGGGAGCAGCTCCCATGCAGTGACCCCTCCCCCATCTGAGAAGCGATGGCGGGAGGAACCAGGGGAAGATGTTGAGCTTCCTGAAGCTGAGGGAGGTTTCTGGGGGTGGGTCTGACATAGCCCCAGCCACTTGTTGCAGGGGAAGAGGAAGTCCCGTCCTCTCCTGCCTCCAGCCCAGCCAGGTCTAGCAGCTGATCTCGGCTCAGGGTAGGAGCCACTGGCTGGGGTGTCCTCAACCCTGCAGTGATTTACCTCTCCGCCAGCTGCTCCAGGTGCCTGAAAAAAGGTACCTGCACTGCTAGGGAGCAGTGTGTGACTGCTCTTGCAGCTTCCCTTTGCTTCCCTGTCAGAAAGTCATTTTTCTGTGGGGAAGCAAAGAAATCTGCGGGGGACATGAATTCTGCACACGCGCAGTGGCACAAAATTCCCCCAGGAATAACAAATACATGTTTGCAAAGCTCCTTCAGATCAGAGACCTAATAAAAATGACTTACAACTTTATATTTTCCTCTAAGAGCGAAAGAGAATCATCAGGACAAAGAGGTCGAAATACTAGAGGTCAATCTTTAAAAGCAGCAAGCTATACCTATTTCTTTGTGCACATGCGATACAGCAGTGATTTGGTAAGCGTAGTGAAAGCAAATTGATTGTTTATCACAGATTTCTGATCATTGTTGTACTAATTTAGATGTGATATACGGACTAAGGGTGTTAATATAAACCAGTTACTGTCTAACATTAAACAGTGTTAAACAAGGTCCATGACTTGGAATGCAAAGATCTCAGCTTGCTTGGCACCATGGCAAATAAACTATTAAAAAAAAAATCTTTTAAACCTTTTATGAAAGAGACAGAAACGGAAAAAAAGTTAAAGCATTTGAAATATAAAGTATTAAATAAGGTTTTCATGTTAACATCTCTTGTTCCCTTTCCATTCAGCTGTAGACAGTTTTTAGAAGGAAAACACCCTCCTCCCCACACTGTTTGACAGTCTCTTCGATACGATCAAAGGTAGCAATAACTGTACTTTGGGGGGAAAAAAGAGACGTTAGTTCAGATGGGCTGATGATGTCGCTGTTACTGCTGTTGTAAAAAATCTAATATTAGAAGGAACCTCCAGCCCTTCCTCGACAGTCTTAGATGGTATGAAAGATGGTAATAACTGCCATCCAAGCCAGTATTTGGGTTTCAGCGGGAGCTGGTGGTGTGGTGATATCATCTGGTTCCCTCCCTCTCTGGCCCATTCTCATCAGGATCAGAATGAGGAAGGCCCAGGGTCCCAGGAAACAATGGGGGTGGCAGCCATGATGGCGAAGCTTGTTCCAGTAGCTTCTGTCTGTTTTTCTTTTGATTTTTCATACTTTCTCGACAAAATCCCTTTCTTTTAAGGACTCATAAAGGGAGTAATGGGTGGAATAGCCCTTACCTTCATTATTTTATCTACCAATTAGGCCTAATATTTGACACATCAATTTGGACTCATTAACTCTCAGCTCCACATCTCTTAAGAAGCATAATTTCAAGACAGTTTTTGAATCATATCAATATGCCTTTTTGTTTAGACCAATTCAGTTACTGTGTCTCCCTGTTACACTTTTTTCTCCATCAACATGTTTTTCTAGGTTTTAGTAACATCTTATGAACTTTTACATACTTTTTACAATTGAGCTCATTTTGGATAAAGTTGTAGGCTCAACTCTCACAACAGCACACAAACGCAATAAGTCACAGAAGTTCCATTCATTAACCCAGAATAGTTCATGAGAAATTTTCTACAGCCTCCTAATGATTTCCCATGACAACATGAAGATCTTATTCTTGCAGAAATACATGGCATTTAAGTGAAATAATATTCCACTTAGGGATTAGTCAAAACCTGAAGATATAATATTATTTTCAATATAAGATAATGGATAGAAATGCATTTCCTGCTTTGCCTTTTTCCTAGAAAGACAAGAGAAAGAATATATGTGAATGAGGCCAAGCGTACACAGAGGAGCTTAGTATGGGGCCATTTAAAAATGCAACATTTACCCATCAAGCAGCTCAAAAGTAGAATGTTATAAAATGATGATATGGGGTACTCTTCATTTCCTGCGGCATTACTGTGATCTATGTGACAGAATGACTGCACGTCAGCAGTGAGAAAAGTCACTCCTAATTATACACTGTAGACTGTACAGCCAGCAAAGACTGAAGTATTTGAGGATGAAGTGTATGTTTAAGATCTTTATAGAGCAAATGAGGTTAACAAGACGGTCAGAAATTATGTCACTGCAGACAGACTGTGGAAGCCAAAGAATAGTTTCTTGCCCATAATGTCAAAGGTACAAAGTAAATTTGAAAGAGACTGATATTTCAAAATTCTCTCACTCTGTACACGTCAACAGAATAACTAACCCATTTCCTACAGAACATCATCCTGTAGTACGAATTTATACCTGAATTTCATCTCTCATGAACCTGTGATGAACATCTTTCCTTGCTTTGATTCCCATGCCAGCATGGTATGTGCCACAGGACAAGTTTAATTTCATCAGCTCAGCAGCTACTTGTTCAGTGGTCTTCCTTGAAGGGCAATACACGATAGTGGGTCCTTCAAACTCGTATGTAAAGCTAAGGAAAATAATAAACAATAAATCAACATGCTGTAAATGCTAAGGCGGCCACTTGCGAACCACACGTTCAACATCTGACTCAACAGACTAAGGGATGTCAGGCTGTAGATTTTGCAGCAAGTCTTCGTTATCCTGGGCATCAGCAGCTTCAAAATCTGCATTATTCTTCTCATTTATTTTTAATATGTTCTCTGTAGGGGGCAGATATCTAGCTGATTTAAATTGTCATCACTCCATAGCCTTCCATGCAGCTATGACAGTTAACACTAGCTAAGGATCTCTTCCTGGATTCTTAGCCAGGGTAAAAATCTTGTCAGATTCAAAAAAAGATAACACCTCTTCCATTTCTATAGTATTTGTTACCTGAAAGATTCTAAAGGTTTACCATCATCATATATTGCTGTCTCATTATAACTCTCCTGGGTGATGTTCTGACTAATGCACTTCTTGTGTGAATCACAGTACTAGTTTCAGCAAAAACAAACAATGAGGAGTCCTTGTGGCATCTTAGAGACTAACAAATTTATTTGGGCATAAGGCTTTCATGGGCTAAAACCCACTTCATTGGATGCATGGAGTGGAAAATACAGTAAGGTACAAATACACAGTGTATGAAAAGATGGAGTGGCCTTACCAAGTGTGTGTGTGCGGGGGGATGTCAGTGCTACTCTCATCTTTTCATATGCTGTGTATTTATACCCTACTGTATTTTCCACTCCATGTATCTAATGAAGTGTGTTTTAGCCTACAAAAGCTTTTGCCCAAATAAATCTGTTAGTCTCTAAGGTGCCATAAGGACTCCTCGTTGTTTTTGCTGATATAGACTAACACGGCTACCACTCTGTGACCTATTACTATTTTCAGATACACTTGCTGTGATTGAGGGTGCCAAGCTTTTTTAAAAAGAGAGTAAAACTTGTGGAAATCTTTTCTCCCTGGAAGGCAGCCTGTGGCCCACATCCCTCAATTCACTCCCCTTCTCTACACCAGGCATGCTCCCCGCCCCCAATCTCCTTCTACACATACACCTCATCGCTCCAACCCGCCCAGCCTGGCACCCTCCTGCCCGCAACCCCCAGCTATACACACAACCCCTCGCTCCAACCCGCCCAGCCTGGCATCATTCTCGTTCCCCCCCTGCATACTCTCATTCCATCCCACTCAGGCTGCCACCCTTCACCCCACATCTTCTCCGATCAACAGCTCTCACATTTTGTTTCCCTACTTTCCAGCCATGCTGCCCTTGTAAACAAAACCGAACCCTCCCCTGAAAAGAAAAGTACAATAAACAAACAGAAATAGCAGACACAAATAGCCATATGTTGCCCATATGAATGGAACCACAACACAACAGTAGTGACCCATCAGCAACTGCAGAGACTGCCATCGAAGCCCAACCTTCTCCCGCCCACCCTACATACATATCATGCTTTCATTTTGGTGTTTGTGTACCTGTAAGTCAAGAAAAAAGAAAAAAAAAAAAAAAGGGAAGAGACTGTCTGTGCCAGCCTACCTGTAAGGAAACACATTTGGGTTTTTTCATTTGCAGCCAAGCAAATGAAAATGTAATGCTAAAAATCAAAATCATCACTCTGAATTTGAATTTGTGCATAATTCTACTCTTATTTTTCACATAATACAGTTTAGAATGTAATCCACTGTACAGCTAAATATTAGCATTTGCATTGCACTGGACACTGTACGAACATAGCAAGAGACTATCCACGCCCTGTAGAACTTATTAAATGGACAACACAAATGGCAGGAGAGGAAGAAAGGCGGAGACATGAAATGATTTGCCCATGATCACCCAGCAGTTCAGCAGCAGAACCAGGAAGAGAACCTAGTCTCCTGGTCCCAGTCCAGTCCAAGTCCACTTTTTTATTCTTGTTTTTGACCCCCAGTCTGGCACACCTTTGATAATATCTGAGATACAACAGCAGCAGCTGATAGAACAAGCAAGCTAGTAAGGCCTCACCTTTCCTTTTTAATAAGGAACTGTTTTAAATCCTGAAAGATCCGTCCAGTTTTTCGTCCAACTTCTAAGTATAGGTTAGGTCGGTCAAAACTAGTACATGTGACCTGAGGGTTCTTTAGGTTTAGACAGTGCACTATATCTTCTCTAACTGAAGGGCTTGCTGTTGCAGTTAAAGCAACAACAGGAACCTGAAATGAAAAGCAGAGAGAAATGATGGAAGGAAAGAAACAAAAACTGAGACCCATAATTCCTGCGTTTTTTATATTTTTTATTTTATTATTGTGATTCAAAGTTAAAGAAAAAAAATGGGATGAGACTAGATATTCTGTTCTGCTTACAGTCCCTGGAAAATTTAATGCTTCTGAAGAATAGAGACAACATTATACTTCCCAGAGCTTTTTATTGTCACAAGGAAATACATTTTAGCAATCCTTCCATAAAGGCAAACGGACATTCACCTGTCTACATGGGGGAAAATAGAAACGATATTTAAACATATTTTTTCAAATTGGATTTGGACAATCATCTTTACATTACAGTTTCTTCAACAGGATTACACAAATTTTGAAATATGGGTGACTAAAGTTAGGTACCTTAGGACAAGATCTTCAGAAATAGGTGCCAAAAGTTAGGCCCCTACGTCCATATTTCAGCCACCTACGGTTAGGATTTTCAAAGATGCCCACGTGACCACAAATCAATGAGATCTGTGCTTCTAAGTCAGTGGGGTGCTTTTAAAAATCCCACCCACAGGCTCCTGAATCCATATTTAGGCACCTAAATTGACACTCCTATTTTTGAAAAATTTTGGTGCTTAGTCTGTGTTTTATCACCTAAATAAATGGCCTAATTTTCAAAAGCACCAGAACTCCAGGATACACAAATTTGAAAGTATGGTGCCATAACGAATATGATATTTTAAGTCTAGCATCTGAGTGAAAAAAAACCTAATCCTGCTTGAATGCTGGGAGCCCACGTATACACCTATACAGACCAATATTTTCCCTATGACTAAAATGTGTCCTTTTCCAAAAAGGTTACAAAAAGAACACTAAGGGTCTGCATATTGACAGCCAGTCACTGCATTAATATAAATGAGAATACATTATAAATCAAGTTCTTCCATCAGATGCACACAAACACTTCCATCTCCTTTGAACCGAAATAGGACATGCAGGTGCATATATCTGAAAGCATATTTCAGCACTGTGAAGGCTTGAAAAGTAGCCACCCTAATTTACGTGGCACAGGAGTATTTCAAGGCACACAATATATCTGGTGTGCATTCTGGATTTATTCAAATTTCTCAGTGCTTCAAGCATGTCTAAAGAATAGCAGTGTCAGGGAAAAAAATCATAACCCTACTTGCAAAATTTACTTTTAAAATATAATTTACAACATCCTTTTTTATCTTATTTACAAATGAGCTATACCCTGGAGCCTCACCGAAGGGAGCATTTTCTTTAACGAACCCAAAGTCCTAAATGAATTTCTGAAGTCATGCCCCCATTCTGAAATACAATGAGCCTCATCGACCGCTATCAGAGTGATACCTGGGATTGGAAAAAAAACACACACACAAAAAATGAACACACAAATTATATAATATTACACTGAGTTAGGAAAGGATACAAAATGTTCTAGAAAATAAAAACCTCATTTACTGAAGTTAAACTTTACAGTGAAGTCTGATCAGCCCTTGGATACTTTGCAGATAGGAGCCCTGATAATTCCAGAGAAAGGTACAATTAGTTTGTGTGGGTTTCTAAAATGGCTTCTAGCATAATGACCAATGGAAATCCATTTTCACATTGACCTCTTTTCATATGAAGCCATGAAAGATTTCGCAGATCTTCCCCCTTTGCTCCATTTTTCCCTTCACTATGTCCCTGGCCTTCAAGCCCACTGCTCCTAAGATGTGTGTCACATCCTCTCCCCACTTCTACACAGCAAGGCATGCTTTCTCTCTCCTTTGCTACAATCAATTTTGTTTCCTTGGTTGTGAAATAAGACCTGAGAGTCCCAGGATTTCTCCAATCCTCTTAAGAGGTCATGTGAGTATAGGTAAATCTGATGGGAGAGGAACTTCTAAAGCAACTCTTCATACTAACACATGCATCACATATTACGGTCTGAACGATCACTATCTCTGCAACCAGTGCTTTTATCAGCCTGTTATAGAAAAGACTGAAATTTAAGGGCTGTGTCCTGCAGGTGCCAAGCACACTCAAATCCTGTTGACTCCAATGGCTTTCAAGAAGCTCGTTGCATCTGATAGCACTGGGCACTAAACTGATGAAATCACAAAAATTGTTTGAAGTTTGAATTATTTTGAGTTGCCCTGATGGTCACTTGGAGCATTAGCCGCATTAGTGTGTTTACTGAGAAAAATAGTTTATTAGCCACAATACTTGTTCCTGCATGCATTTATCAAGTGTAATATTCTGAAAAATTAGAATGTTAATCTATGCTTATTATTTTTAATTTTTGGAGATACTTCTGAGAATGCTGAGTGCATGTTCTGAAGAGCCTACACTGATCCCTCTATTACCCCTGTTCTTAGTAGCTGGTATTTCATGCAGAATGAACATTATGTGCCCTCTCTATACAGGGGAGTCGCATCTTACGAGGGGGTTAGGTTCTGAAGTCAGCGTGTAAGGTGAAAATCGCGTATAGTCAAAAGCTCATTGAGTGGAATGTCAGGTGGAATCGCCCACACTACAGGTATAGCATTTAAATTGTTATTTTTCTCTTTTTTGTTTTGCCGAGCGCATATAGTTAAAATTACGTAAGTTAAATGTGCCTATGATGCAACTCCACTGTATCTGTATCTATATATAGTAATTATCTTAATGTTATTATAACAGAGTCTGCTGACACCAATCAGTGGGGATTGCTATAATGGACTCTGAACTTGCTGTTAGTGTTGAGAAATAGTGCTGAAAAATTCTCAAAACAGGGTATATTAAACAAATTCAGAGAAAAAAAATACTAAAAAACACATCACTAGTAGGACCTTGGAATAAATGCAACATAATCCAATTCCTACCCTTAGAGGGATTCTGCACCAAAAAATTAAAAAATTTCTACTCACGTTTTAAAATTCTGCAAAATATTGCTCCGGCTGTCAGCCCTGTGCAGGCCAAGTGTGGCTAGGCCTGTCAGCCCCGGGGAGGCTAGGGCTCCTGCTGTCAATCCCACACCTGGTGAGGCTTGGGCTGTCAACGGGAGCCCCGCCATGCACAGGGCTGACAGTGGGAGCCTTGCTATGTGCGGGGCTGAAATTTGTGATTTTCATCAACAGGAATTTTGATGGAAATCTCAAATTCTGCGTGAAAAAATAAAATTCTGCAGGGAACAGTAATTCTGTGCAGATTGTGCTGTGGCACAGAATTCCCCGAGGAGTAAATTCCCCACAGCTCACAAAATTAACCTACCACAACATACCAATGGTTTGGTCAAGTTCCTGAAGTAGCGATAAGTTCCCCGAGCAGAACTCTGGAGTTATATACACAACTCTATAGTGGCCCCTACAAAATTGGGAAAATACATTGTCATATGCAGCAGATGAAAGAGATTCCAAACAATTCATCCAACTGAAATGAAAGAGTGCATCAGATAAGAAGAAGGTGGGGACAATACAGACAGGTTGTGAACGGGGAACATGAGAGGAAATGAATGATGCAGAGAGAGGGTAGAGAGAATGGAAACAAAAGACAGAAGGCAGGAAGAGAAAGAGGAAAGGAATTTCTTAGATTTTAAGGCCAAAAGGGGCTAATATGACCATCTAGTCTGTTCTCCTGCATATCCCAGGCCAGAGAATCTCACTCAGAGATTCCCATATTCCGCCCAATAACCTGTGGCTGAGTTAACGAGGTAGAAAGAGATATCCAAACTTCGCTCCAAAGGGGAAAAGAAGATAAGCTCAAATATTAAATAAAACAGAACAGTAATACTGAAAGGGAAATAGACGGAAAGACAAAGGAAAAGTCAGTCACAGGCTGAGCAGGAAGCAATGTATAAACTCAGAAGAAACCTCTGCCACTCAGAGGTGAGAAACTGGCAGCATTACTCTCCAAAGGGTCTGAACTTTGACGGGAGGACTTCTGCCTCACACTGAGAAAGCAGGACGATCAGCGAGTTATCTTAAGTGCCTATACACAAATGCAAGAAGCCTGGGAAACAAGCAGGGAAAACTATAAGTCCTGGCACAGTCAAGGAATTATGATGTGATTGGAACAACAGAGATTTGGTGGGATAACTCACATGACTGGAGTACTGTCATGGATGGATATAAACTGTTCAGGAAGGAGAGACAGGGCAGAAAAGGTGGGACAGTTGCATTGTATGTAAGAGACCAGTAGGACTGCTCAAAGTTCCTGTATGAAACTGCAGAAAAACCTGAGAGTCTCTGGATTAAGTTTAGAAGTGAGAGCAACAAGAGTGATGTTGTGGTGGGAGTCTGCTATAGACCACCAGACCAGGGGGATGAGGTGGGCAAGGCTTTCTTCAGGCAACTAACAGAATTTGCTAGCTCACAGATCCTGGTTCTCATGGGGGACTTCAATCACCCCCATATCTGCTGGGAGAACAACACAGCAGTGGACAGACAAAGCAGGAAGTTTTTGGTAAGTGTAGAGGACAATTTCCTGGTGCAAGTACTGGAGAAACCAACTAGAGGCAGAGCTCTTCTTGACCTGCTGCTCACAAACACGGAAGAATTAGTAGGGGAAGCAAAAGTGGATGGGAACCTGAGAGGCAGTGACCATGACATGGTTGAGTTCAGGATCCTGACACAAGGAAGAAAGGAGAGCAGCAGAATACGGACCCTGGACTTCAGAAAAGCAAACTTTGACTCCCTCAGGGAGCTGATGGGCAGGATCCCCTGGGAGAATAACATGAGGGGGAAAGGAGTCCAGGAGAGCTGGCTGTATTTTAAAGACGCCTTATTGAGGTTGCAGGAACAAACCATCCCGATGTGTAGGAAGAATAGTAAATATGGCAGGTGACCAACTTTGCTTAACAGTGAAATCTTTGCTATCTTAAACACAAAAAAGAAGCTTACAAGAAGTGGAAGATTGGACAAATGACCAAGGAGGAGTACAAAAATATTGCTCAAGCATGCAGGAGTGAAATCAGGAAGGCCAAATCACACTTGCAGTTGCAGCTAGCAAGAGATGTTAAGAGTAACAAGACGGGTTTCTACATGTATGTTAGCAACAAGAAGGTGGTCGGGGAAAGTGTGGGCCCCTTACTAATGGGGGAGGCCAACTAGTGACAGAGGATGTGGAAAACACTAATGCACTCAATGATTTTTTTGCCTCTGTCTTCACAAACAAGGTCAGCTCCCAGACTGCTGCACTGGGCAGCACAGCATGAGAAGGAGGTGACCAGCCCTCTGTGGAGAAAGAAGTGGTTCAGGACTATTTAGAAAAGCTGGATGAGCACAAGTCCATGGGGCCGGATGTGCTGCATCCGAGGGCACTAAAGAGTTGGCGGATGTGATTGCAGAGCCATTGGCCATTATCTTTGAAAACTCATGGCAATTGGGGGAGGTCCCAGATGACTGGAAAAAGGCTAATGTAATGCTCATCTTTAAAAAAGGGAAGGAGGAGGATCTGGGGAACTACAGGCCAGTCAGCCTCACCTCAGTCCCTGGAAAAATCATGGAGCAGGTCCTCAAGGAATCAATTTGGAACCACTTAGAGGAGAGAAAAGTGATCAGGAAAAGTCAGCATGGATTCCCCAAGGGCAAGTCATACCTGACTAACCTAATTGCCTTCTATGATGAGATAACTCGGTCTATGGCTGAGGGGAAAGCAATGGACGTGTTATCCGTTAACTTTAGCAAAGCTTTTGATACAGTCTCCCACAGTATTCTTGCCAGCAACTAAAAGAAGTATGGGCTGGATGAATGGACTATAAGGTGGACAGAAAACTGGTTAGATCATCAGTCTCAACGGGTAGTGATCAATGGCTCCATGTCTAGCTAGTAGCCAATATCAAGCAGAATGCCTTAAGGGTTGGTGTTAGTGCCAGTTTTGTTCAATATCTTCATTAATGATCTGGAGGATGGCATAAACTGCACCCTCAGGGAGTTCGCGGATGACACTAAACTGGGAGAAGTGGTAGATAAGCTGGAGGGTAGGGATAGGATACAGAGGTTCAACAAGGACAAGTGCAGAATCCCATGCAATGCTACAGACTAGGAACCAAGTGGCTAGGCAGCAGTTCTGCAGAAAAGGACCTATGGGCTATAGTGGACGAGAATCTGGATATGAGTCAACAGTGTGCCCTTGTTGCCTAGAAGGCTAATGGCATTTTGGGCTGTATAAATAGGAGCATTGCCAGCAGATAGAGGGATGTGGTCATTCCCCTCTATTCAGCACTGGTGAGGCCTCATCTGGAGTACTAGGTCCAGTTTTGGGCTCCACACTACAAAGGATGTGGAAAAATTAGAAAAAGTCCAACGGAGGGCAACAAAAATAATTAGGGGACTGGAGCACATGACTTATAAAGAGAGGTTGAGGGGACTGGGATTATTTAGTCTGCAGAAGAAAAGAGTAAGGGGAGATTTGATAGCTGCTTTCAACTCCCTGAAGGGAGGTTCCAAAGAGGATGGAGCTACGCTGTCCTCAGTGGTGGCAGATGACAGAACAAGGAATAATGGTCTCAAGTTGCAGTGGGGGAGGTTTAGGTTGGATATTAGGAAACACTATTTCACTAGGAGGGGTGGTGAAGCACTGGAATGGGTTACCTAGGGAGGTGGTGGAATCTCCTTTCTTAGAGGTTTTTAAGGCTCGGCTTGACAAAGCCCTGGCTGGGATGATTTAGTTGGGGATTGGTCCTGCTTTGAGCAGGGGGTGGACTAGATGACCTCTTGAGGTCCCTTCCAACCCCGATATTCTATGACCTCACTGAGCACGCTGTATCCTCATCCGGTTCCTATATGCTGACTGGACTATATGTGCGCCATCCCAGAGTGCCTGGGCTGAGCAATTCCTTCCCTGCCACAGGGAGTCGCAATTGCCAGAGCTGCTGTGGCGTTGTCTGCCAGGACTTGGAGAGCAAGGTCCTTCAGCACTAGGAGAGATGCCCTGAAGGCCAGATTAATTGTTCTTGTTCTCTCAGGTTCTCCTGCTCATTGAGAGCCCACAGGGTCATGGATCTTATCAGAGCGGGAGACCAGGGCCTTCTGTGTGGTGACCTGCTGATGGGATGGCACCTGCTGAGGTTGTGACAGGGAGGGCTCACCATGCCAAGCACAGACCCAAGGCTAATGCATGTCTGGAGAGGATTCCAGGGTTGTGGGGTAACATCACACTCAGGTGAAGATGAGCAATGTTTCTTTGGCACAGAAACCCTGAAATGTCTCTACCTTGAGAAAGTCAGTGCCACCCTTGGGGTGGACAGCTCCCAGATGGGGCAGCCAGGCTGACGCAGCAGCACGAGCTGACGCAGAGCAGTCAGACTCAGACTGTCTATGTCAGGGGAGCCTCGGGGCTGACAGTTCCTCTTTTTCTCCCACCCTGGTTCCAAGGGGGAGGGCCAGTCCCACTATCCTCCCTCTGAATGGCACTCAGGCCTACCATGACAGCAAGAGAGCTGGCTTCAGCAGAGCTGAAGTGGTTGATGAAGTGGTCAGTCTTGGGGACTGAAAGCAACTCCCATGAGCTTCCCTGCTTTTAGTATCAGAGACTCAGGACCACAGGGTAGAATTCCCTGCTCACCAGGCACGAAGGGATTTTGTCTCAGCACAGGCTTAGACAGACAACCCACATCTAGGGCAGAGCTGCTGCTCAGAATCCAACACTACCCATCAGACCACTCCACAAGAAGCGATTCAGGCAGCTACTGTAGTACATCAGGTCCTGGCAGAGAGGGATCGGCAACCCGAGTTTCTATTGAGGCAGGGCCTTCACCTTGTGAGTCCGTCCCTAATAGTCACTAATTCATCACACGAAGGGTCAGGTTTAAACCCTGAGGCCTTTGCCTCAGCCACGAGGTGGAAAAATGTGATCAGAGCCACAGGGACAGCCAGCAATAAAGGAAACTAAAGTCTGCCAATAAAGCAGAGAAAACTATCAAACACTAACTGAGTAATGACAGAAAAAAGAGCACAGGGAGCAGGGGAAATACCATTGCCTTTCGACTCCCTGCCACAGGCAGTAAGAGTTGTGGTCACATTCCCACATGGCCTCCCATTGGGGGTTAAAGGGCCCAACAGACTCTGCTGGCCAAAAGGCCCACATCACAAATCAACACTTGAAGAAAAATTCATACTTATTTCATGGCTCATTAATATGAGCACAACTTAAGATAATTTAGGAAAATTCTTTTAAATTCTTTCCAGCAATTTAAATATCTGTATTCAGAACCTGTGAGTCGAGAGATTAAAAAGTAATGAACTTACGCTCTGATGTCCCCTATCACATTTCTTGACTGAGCTGATCCAAGCAAGCAAGCTGCAATGCCTGACATTCTGTATGAAGAAAGCACAAGCAAGATAGGGTTCATTCATGTGAATGTGTTTCTTGTCTCTTAGCCAGTTTAGGATCGATGACTGTGTTTTGCCTCCCACCCCATGACTAGCCTCTTGTGAGGAACCTTATCAAAGGCCATTTGAAAGTCTAAATACATGTCAACCAACTCTCATTTAACGCTACTTTACAGACCTATTCAGAGAATTCTAATGGATTAATGAGACTTAATTTTCCTTTGCAGAAACCATGCTGGTTAGACCCTATCATACCATGATCTTCCAGGCATTTTACTATTCTATTTAATTATTGTATCAGCCAATATACCAGATGCAGATACAAGGCTTATTGGTCTATAATTAACTTGAGTCACCTCCAGATCCTTAAAAAAATATACAGGTACAAAATTTGCTCCCATCCAGTAAAGTAGCTGTTTTTAATAAGCAATTCAGTATTTTTGCCCCTTCATACTCAAGCTCTTTCAGAACTCTTGGATGGACATCACCTGAGCCTGGTGATTTATTGCTTGTTAAATTAACCATTTGTTCCAGCCCCGGAACATGGACCTCATCCAAACTGACAGCTGAATTAGTGGGTGTCTTAGGCTGCAGAGATCAAAGATCTTCAGCGTCCAAAATTAATGAGCCAGTGGGCAGGTGGTGAATAAACAGACACTCAGATTACATTGATGGGAGCAGTATAAACATCTAGATAACAGGTTAGATACACATAATCTGGCCAGTATTTGTCCCCAGGTGCTTGTGGGCAGCAAGATTAGTTTGTCCAGCCACTCAACTGCATCATAGCCCCTTATCTTCATAATACCATGGTTTGCAGCAGAAAACAGCAAATATAAAGAAAAGTCCTTAACACAAAAATTCCATCTTTGGGAAAGGCTTTTTCCGTGTCTGGTTTGCACAGGGTGGAAGAGACTGCGACAGCGTAATTCTCCTTGAGAGTATGTCTCAGTAATTTAGGAGAAATAATGGCACGTGTTTTGCAGTTATTTAAAAAACAAGCAATATAAATCCAGAAAATTCAACATTAATATTAATAGACTTTAAAGGCACAATGAACTATTGTGATCATTGAGTCTGACCTCCCCTATAGCATGGGCCAGAAAATTTCACTTAGTGATTCTTAAACCTGGCCTACAAAACTTTTAGAAAGACATTGCATCTTGACTGAAAGACTTCAAAGGATGGAGAAGCCACCACACCCTATGTAAGTTGCCCTAGTGATTAATTACCCTCCTGGTTAAAAAACTGTGCTTTAACTGAAGCCTGAATTTGTCCAGCTTCAGCTTCCAACAACTTCTGGCTCAGGGTCTGAGGTATCTCTCGTGCACTGTTCTAGCAGGTGCCATTTTAAGAGAGATTCCCTTGACTTTCTGGTAAAACAGGAGCTGAAGACTGAATAGCAAGAGGGTCCCATGAGATCCCCTCAAGCACAAATGGCATCTGCAGTGGCCATCAGTCCAGGGAATCAGCCCATGACCAGAAGGGCAGAGTTTGAACCCCAAGTGCTTAGTATCCACCATAAGGGCGGGAAGGTGGGAACATCTGAGGAAAACAAGACTCATTGGACAAAAAAAAAGGGGAGCAGGAGCTGCCAAATGAGTAGAACTACTGTTAAACTAATTAACTATAACCTAATCTTTAATGTTAATGATGAATTATTAACAAGACATTCTCTAATTATTTACTAGCAGGGAAGACTCTGGTGAGTTCTGACTGTCACAGGGGGCAGGAGGGAACAGAGATGAGTGCAGCCACACTGCTCTTTATTCCCAAGGGTGAAGTGGTGAGAGCGAAGGCAAGAAGGATGTGCTGGATCCTCCATCACTTGACGTCTTTAAATCACAACTGGATGTCTCCTCAAAGATCTGCTCTAGCTCAACTAGAAGTCATCGGGCTGGATGTTGGAATCACTGGGTTAGGTTTTCTGGCCTGTGATATGCAGGGGGGGTCAGATGAGATGGGCCTAACAGTGAGTGTCAAAGATGCAGCCGTTCACACCAACAAATGATAGATGCAGCATCTGTGGGTTTCTGTAGGAACATGGCACCTGCTTGCTATAGTTATATTACTTACTCAAGCTGCAGCACTTGGTCCTCCATCAAAGAAATAAGAGGAGAGATGACTATTCCTGTACCGCCTGTGTAAATGGGTGGAAACTGGAAGCACAAGCTCTTCCCATATCCTTAAAAAGAAAACATACCTCTAACAACAGAAGTATTAAATACCTAAAACTCTAATTCCTCCTCAAAGCCTCATTTCGCGTCTCACTTTCCCCATTATTGTACTTCCTAACACTCAATCGATCCATGCAAGACAATTTTTAGACCATGTTCCCTACAAAGCAGTCATAAAAGAAGCTTACATATGTTCCTTTGAACATAAGGTGTGTACTTACCAGTTGCCATGACAACGAGATTATCTCTTCTGTCTTGTAACACAGAAGAGATCACTTTCCACTGGACCCTTGAAATTAAATACATATTAATTTTTATTTGCCTATAAAGGAACTGTATCTTGCACTACTATACAACATATCTGGCATCCACATGTGTAACATCAGAATTTAAGTAAAACTGTCAGTTCAATAAAACCACAGTTGAAACCACCTTAGTATTCTAGGTGTGCTCCCTCTCCGCACACACTTACAGACAAACTGTGGTTGTTTTTCCTCCTACTGAAGTCAGACTGGGACTACGTGTAAGAGTAAGGAAAGCAGGATTTGCCTCAATCATTAGGTTGGGTTGCTCCTGCTTTGAGCAGGGGGTTGGACTAAATGACCTCCTGAGGTCCCTTCCAACCCTAATCTTTTATGATTCTATGATTAATGGAACACTACAAATGCAGTAGATGCCTAGTATGTTATTAAAAGCTGATCTTCAAATAGGTTTATCCATTATTTTCACAAAAAAAGGCAAAGAAATGCTATACTGCTGCCAAATACAGCTTTGGTACTTTTTGTGTGCAACTAAAGATAGGGTATCAATGTAAATAAAATTGAGAAAAATCCAAATGTGCCTTATTGTGTCTCAGAATTTACCAAATTGGTTTTTCCCCAAAACAAGTTTTTCATAAAATTTACTCCATGAGCATTCCAAGCCATATGGCATTTTAAGCAATATTTTATCCTATTTATATTGAAAATAAAACCATATAATGATCTAACACTGATAAATTTTAGATGTGTTGCAGTGCACAGAAGTCAAACACATTACTGGAGAGACAAGGTGGATGAGGGAATGTATTTTATTGGTCTAACAGAAGATGTTACCTCACCCATATCTAATAACCTGAGCCCAACACAGCTACAGCAACATGGAAATTTGCACATTATTGTTCCTAGGTTACCAAGTAGTTGCTACACACAGACGGTTAAATTACTACATAATATTCTAGGCAATTTGTTATATGATGTATATAAATCAATACTGCATATCAGTTCCGAGGCCTTAGAAATCTATTCTCTGTATCCTAGCACTGTTTGTAGAGCTATCTGTTTATCACTGCCCTTTGTGCATTGCCACACTCTGTTCTTCCATACTTCATGTCTAACAGACAAATACAAAAAAAGCCAACCACCTCAGTTATGAAGTTTACTGTGACAAGAGTTAGTAATTTAAATTTTTTGCTGTCTGAAATATTTTGAGGTATCTACAATGCCTTTGTTATTTTAGTGTAACATCTTAATTACCCAGGCCTGCTAAGATAAGTGATAAGAACATGGATGTCTATTCTATAAGCACTTTGATGCAAGTAACTCACTATGAGATATACTTTGACAGCTCCTCAAGGCAGGGGTTGTGCCTTTTTTGTGCGTCTTCTACAACACTAAGCTTACTGTTGGTGCTTATCATAAGCAACAACAGAAAATCATTCTAAATTAAACAAAAGATAGGAACTGGACACATACATTATATGATAATTGATAACGCACTTACGGTTTAAAACTAGAATGCCCAAAATATGTCTTTAAGCACGTGACTTCTATTTCATTAGGTACAGGCAACAAAGGATCTGAAGGAAAAACAATGCATGCATATTTAGCTTTATTAGAAGTGAAAAGCCATGGACTGAAAGAGATTAGGAAGCTCATTGCTATTCATTTCCTGGGCCCTGGATTCACACAGCACTAACTTGAAAGTCTAGCAAACTTGCAAAACACTGTTAGGAATAAAACCATGAATCTCTTTCTTCATGCCAAGTTGGTAAGATTACTTCTCTCAATCTATATAACCCTATGAAATATTAGGAACCAATAACCTTAGCATATTCTTGCTAATTTCTATTTGCAACATGTCAGTTAAATATAACTCTTTGGAAATGGCTGGGATGGAGTCAGGTAGTTAATCTGGAGACTCCCTAGCAGAAGGGAAGATTTCAGGGAGCAAGGGTTGGGCAGGCCAGGACTCACTTTGGCAGCACACCCCATGTGCCCTGTCTCCACAAAACCAGTTCCCAACCATTGGGTCAAAATCAACAAGGAGGAGACAGACCAGCCAGGATCCACAGATGGAGTCTTCGGGGAGCTGTAAGGTGGATGTGATGAGAGGAAGACAGGCTGTGCAGAGGGCATCAGTTTGGGACAAACGATTCCCCAACCCATCTACCTTGTTCTGAATGTGTTTCAAGTTTTAGTTTAGAAGGAGTCACATACACTTAGCCAAGGACAAAATTTGAGTCCAAGTTATCTTTTGGTGTCATTAGTATCAGTGAGCACTACTTCAGAACCTCAACGTTTGCTTGGTGTCTCCAAGAACAGTAAACTAAACACAGGGCTTCACGCTACCTTCCGAGTCTGCTTCTACACACAGTACAGAGTTATTGTCAACTTTTACTCATACTTCATAGTGTAATTCAGTATTTACCCCAACTCTCCTCTTCCTCCTCCTCAATGCCTTCATCTTCATCATCATCTGGAGCAAGGTGTAATTCTGTGCCATCAATTCTCTTGGTTTCAATGGAGATAGAGTCAGTCTGCCTGACTTTAGAATTATCTACATCTTCTATAGACTGAAAATTAGAAGTAGAAAGTTAACCTCTATTGCACAAAGGGGAAATAATAATGAACAAAACCTGCTATTTTGTTTGAACCAATATTGCTCAAGAGCATGTGAATTCTACTCTAATTATGGTTTGGTTCAGCTTCTTCAACATAAGGCACAAAGATCAATCATGTGAGAAACTGCCATTATTAGAGGGCAACATATGTTCAAATGTGATTGTTTTATTAATTTAAATCCCACTAAATGTTACCTTTTATAAGAGGCGGTTACTTACCTGTAACTGGAGATTCTTCAAGATATGGTCCCTATTTGTATTCCAACACTTGCCCTCCATCCCCTCCACTGACATACTCAGCGACGATTGGAATACAAAGAGGGATCATCACTTGAAGAAATGGTTATTCTCATTTGCCAATTACATGACACTCTCTCCAATTCTTCCTCGGAGGCTGTCTTTCCAAATTTTAAAAACATCATGTTAAATAGTTTCTTTCGGGACATGTGATTAAACTTCTGGGCAACAGCTTTCATTTCCAATTCTCTCTTGTCCTTTGGGATTCTGTTTTGTGAATTTGATTGGGAGAGGTGGGAACTGAGGTTTTATGGAAAAACAAACAGTCTTGTTAATTTCTAATGACTTGAAAAATAGATGGAGAAAGGATGCAGTTCCTGATGTGATGTGACGTTCAATGGGACAATATAAGAAAAGCTTGAGTATTTTTGCAGTACTCTACTACTAAAATATCACTCACTCACTCACTCACCAGCCAGCATTTCACAGACTAGAATGTAAACGAAGTTCACTCTGCCACATGTACATCACAGAAAGAACAGAGTCGCGATAGATTGTGAAAGGACGATAGGTCCATCAATGGATATTAGCCAAGATGCTCAGGGATGCAACCCCATGCTTTGAGGGTCTCTAAACCTCTGACTGCCAGAAGCTGGGACTGGATGACAGGGGATGGATCACTAGATAGTTGCCGTGTTTTGGCCACTCCCTCTGAAGCATCCAGCACTGGCCTCTGTCAGAAGACGGATACTGGGCTAGATGGACCTTTGGTCTGATCCAGTATGGCCAATCTTATGTTCTTATCAGCAAAGTGCTGTTTAACTTTCGTTATGTGAGTAGTTCAATGGGATGGTTCATGGGCTTAATTTGAAGCCTGTGCTTCAGTGCTTTGCTGGACTGGGGCCAGAGTGAGGGGGAGAGAATGAATATGACGGAATGATTTCTGATTTTTGTCAAAAATATTTAGAATATGCTGGAAAAATCCCCACACTGTAATAAAGAGTCTCTTTCTCCTCTCTCTTACCCCAACCAAAGTGACTAGCAACTACCTCAATGAGGTAAACAAACATTACGGCACCTACTTTAAGCATCTCCATTTCCAGTTCTTCATCACTTTCAATGACACAACCAAGATTTTGCTCATTCTCTCTGGAATATGGTTCCTAAAGGAATATTTCAAAATAAGCCTTTATTTCACTGAAAGTCCACCACCCTTCCATTCCTCTACTAGACACATCATTTGTATGTCATTCAAGTGTTAGTTGCAGATAACTCTTTGCTAAACTGTGTAGCCTGGACCCTTCTCACAGTAAAACGTGTTTGGAAAAATTTCCGGCGAACACAGCAAATTTCCATAGAAGTTTAAAGACTCCGTTTAACCTGAATACAGACAAACCACGCAAATGAAAAAAAAATAAAGTAAAATCAATTATAGAAACTAAAAGGAATCTAGCACCACAAAAGAGAAGTCTCTAAAAGGGCTGCAATTTATGAACTCTGTAGTCCAAATTGTACCCTGTGAGACACCTGCACATCTCCAGTGACTACAATTGGAACTGTGGAAGTGTGTCCAAGGACAGAACTTGGCACGGTACCCCCTAAAATTCATTATGTAAACATACTATTCACAGTAGAAAGAGTGAATCTAGAGTTCATGTATGTAGCAAAGTAACAAGGACCTAAGTGGTAGCGGTGCTAAAGAGAGGCTCAGAGATCGACAGGTTTCCTGGATATTGGCCAGACTAAAGCTTTAAATTCAGCTTCAGGAAAGCAATTCAATATCCTTTCCTCTCTCACACATTAAACTGTCACTCTGTGAGTCAACTCTTTAAAATCCCTTGGTAAATTAACAGTAAGATCACTTTTCCTGGTGATGTTCATCATTTGTATGGATTTTAATCCATTACCTCAGGCAAAGCAGCTTCATTTAGAATTTCTTCCTTGGCCTTAAGTTCCAACATTTGAAGTTCATATTCAGTAATGTCCAGTGACATTATGCAGTCTCTCTCTGTATTGTCCTTAGATCCTCTGTCTGCAGTTCCATCTTTCTGCTCAGACTTACTAAATTCCATTTCACTACCAGTCAGGTCTCTCTCATTGACACTCAGTAACATATCATCATCAATGTCATCATTTAAATCATCTTGAAGTCTTGTAGGAAATTCAGCTGTTTCAGCCTTTTCTTCTTCAACAACGGTAGACACAACTTCAGATTTCATTGGAGCCGCAACACAGCTTCTCTCCAGCTCTGCTTGAGAGTTGGGTTCACCAAGCAACATGTTTCTTAAGGCACCTATACTTTCAGATACTCCACTTAATATTTCTAAGGCTCTATTAGGGAAAAAAAGGAGAATTAAATAAAGCTGTAAATAAATGTCATTGTATATATCTTACCAGTGGCTTTTTAAAGGCAGTTCTTGTCCTTAGTGATAATTCTAACATAATTCTAGCAAAATAATCCTCTCTATTTCCTCAAAACTTCATAGATGCAGCTGTGTTGTTCTGGCTGAAAAAAATCTTTACATACAGAACAAAATTTTCCTCAACCAAAAATCAATATACAATACCTCTATTCCTGGAGGGAAAACAGTTTTCATCATGCAGTTACGCTGCTTAAATATATAAGCTCTGGGCACCAGAGGTTCCAACTTAGGCCATGTAGTGGTGAGAAGTAACAGGAAGGACAGTAACTCTGCCCATCCCTTTTATCCTTGGTATGGAGCATGAGGAGGACAGGGGTCAGATATGAACCAACTGACACTGCTTGCAAGAATTCTCCAGTTTCAGGCACCTGAAGCACACCCATACCCACAACGGAATACCCACAGGAACCAGCACTCGAAGATGATCTGTCACTTTGGAAGTGCCT
Source organism: Gopherus evgoodei (assembly GCF_007399415.2). Lineage (NCBI taxonomy): Eukaryota > Metazoa > Chordata > Testudines > Testudinidae > Gopherus > Gopherus evgoodei. The sequence goes on from NC_044326.1 coordinate 134,908,959, forward strand.
ACACATCTATGAACAAATATTTTCAGCTCACAAATACAAAGTATCAATCATGAAGACTATTTTAGCCATGCTGGTGTACTGTGGGATCATCTCAGACTCAGCTGGAAATCAAGAAGTTGATGGGGTAAAGAAACTTTCGGATGCAAATTATTAGGTAGTTAGTAGTAGCAGTCGTCATCGTCAGTTTTTTGTACTGGGTTTATAAGAGAACTGACTGATTATGGCCTCTCGACTCTCTCAAATATCATGTTGGGCCCTCAAGCTGAAGAGGCCGGACGTCCCTGTGATAGAGTATCAATGCGCAGATGACATTCTGCCCTACATCTTTATCCATCAGGCCTATATGGAACAATTTCTATCAAGCTATTAACAATCATATTTAAACAATGAATGGTAAGAAGCAACCTGCAACTAGTAATCAGCTACATAGACTAAAACTTGTGTGAGACCATCTTTCCTAGGCAACAACCTATCCTGAGATGCAAAGAATTCCCAAACCCACTGAGTAGAGGTACATCCCACCTTGATTAGAAGGCTAGTTGCATTAAGTATCCAAAACTCATTGGTCACTTGAGCAATTGCTTAAGGTAGGTTTTGTCACAGTTCCAGGGCTTACAGGCTTCCCTTCAGATTATAAGGGTCCTACAGAACATGGCTGGCAGTGCCAAACCACCAATCCTCTGTTATTACACAAGGGAAATTTGCATCTTTGTATCTGTGAGTAGAAAAGTGAAGTTTTCTCATGGACTAAAGTTTCTTTAAAGGGGGGGCATACACATTGTGAGGGATGCCCCCACAAGCTCTCACGGGGTCAGCCAGCACTAACAAAACAGACCGCAAGACTTGCTCTGCCAGCTTAAAAAGAGAAAGCCTGCCACAGGAAGGGTGGTGACGAGGGGAAGACTGCTATGCCTTGGATATAGCTGGCAACTGAGACAGTCACAGACTCTACCATCCCTGAGACTATATAGACCAGGTATAAAGTGAGGATTACCAAAAGGAGGAGCTGGAGGCAGACCCTAACTCAGATTAAGGACACCAGAGCCTGCAGGTAAGCCAAACCCTCTCCCAAGCCAGGAAGAGGGAAAGGATCTTTTTTGTTTGTTTATTTTGTTTGGAGAATCCTTTGTATGCCTTAAACCAGGAAAAGACTCTTAGCAGCCCATACTGTGGTCTGGTGGGGACCACAGGAGGCCCTCACCCACCACAATTTACACATGGATCTGTAACTATCAATAGGGTGCACTGGATTCGATACCATTAGTACAGATGTAAGAACATACCACTGACAGGGATGTCAAAGACAAAGAGGAAGCAGATCTGAACAACATCTAACCTCTGCATATTTTTAAGTTGTCCAAAAGTGCTGGGAAGACCATTAGCCAGCTCCACCATTTCTTCAGCTAATGAGGACAGTTGCTTCTTGACTTCATTTGCCAACATCTCCCCATCTGAAAAACTCAGTGTCAGCGAAGTTTCTTTACATATAACTCACCTCTCTCCTCTATTCATATGCATATAAGCTTCTAGATCATTACTGACTCAAAAGAAACAGAAGTTGCTATAGTTAATTATAATTATAGTTAAAGTTAACAGCTTTGTCTAGTTCCCATTTTCAGAAGCAACCTGACAAGATGCTGCACAGTGAGGGGGAAGGGGAAAATGGGACCCAGCAGGGACAAACCGTCCCTACCAGCACCATCCAGACCCAGAACTGCACAGAGGTTACCCCACCTCTTCCTAGGGGCAACAGGACTCACGCAACACTCCCTCCCCTGAGCCATGTGGAGCCAGGCCAAAGAGCCGAAGAAATTCAGCAGGAACGGACACAGAAGTAGCCTCCCAAGTATTACCAAAGGGATAAGCAGATACCAACATAGTCATCATACAGTCTTGACACTAGACTTTCTCTGCCCTGTGTTGATCAGTTGCTTGTTTCGCCCCCCTCACTCACAGACTCTTCACTTTGAGACAATGGGAGACACTGTGTTACAGCACTTTCGAGATGTCAAGCCACTAATGTATGTTCCTCCACATGGAATTAGGAGTCTAGCTTTAAGCTCCTATTTTTTAAGAATCTGGACATAAGGCTCTTTGGGACAGGAAACTTGCTTCATTTAAACAAGTCTCAGCACATTTACGTGCTGTTGCACTACAAACAAAGTGAGCAGCCCACACATTTAGCTTAAATATTCTTAGGTCCTGATCCTACAAAGACTTATGCAACTTTAAACATGAGTAGTTCCACTGACTTTAGTATCATGAACTAAAAGGTGTTTCATTTGTTAAAGCTCATAACAAGTAAATGAGCAGACGTGCAGCTGAATCATGCATAAGCTGCAAACATAGAGACATGGCTAAAAGAGGTCACAAAAATTAAGCCTTGTGATCAAGAAGGCAGCATTGCTGCTGCATGGTCATCACAGGGAAAATAAGGGTACAGCCTGCATAGAAAGAGAATAAAACCTTTTTCAGAGAGCTTTCCCTGGTCAAAAGCAACACTAAGATTTTTAGCTTAATTCATTATTTCTGATGTGAAAATGGGAGATAAGCTCTTCTGAAAAATCTGGGCATATATTTAGGTACCTAAATAGGAACTACCGGGTAACATGCTCTTTAGAAAATCTGGACAAGATCTCTAGCTCAGCAGAAATGAAGCAAACTCAGAGAAATCAGCTGTGACATTTTCCATTAAATCTAATAACCTATATACCAAAAAAAAATCCACCACTGTGTGCCCCCAGGACAAAGCCAAAGTTTACAGTTTGCTAGTATTCCATGGGATATTTACATCTCCTGAGCTATGAGGAAAAAAAGACCAGCTCTGGCAGATCTCACTCCATGGCAGGATGTGAAGCAGAAGACACTATGGTATTTCCATCTCTCTCACAAATGCATGAGATGGCACTGAACATGCTGTAATTCACAAGGTGGCCAATAGTTTATTCAAGCATCTGACCCTGTTACGGCGTGGAATAACAAAATTAAGTAAGAGTGAGATCCCTTACCAGCCCGCTCATAGAACTTGGCCTCACACCACAGAATGATGTGACTGTGCTCCCATATCACTTACTGCCCTTTATGGAAAACACTCAGAAACCCAGTTGATACAGGTGAACAAAGAACCCAAACAGAATACTCTCACAGCAAGCTGTCTGTAAACCCCAAACAGTTCAATGTCCAATTAGGAAAAAAAACCACACATTCTTTATGCTTTTAATTTGCAATTTACCGTTTTTTATACTGCAGAGCCTCTGACCACAGTTACTCATATTTTCAAGTTTTTGGTAAATGAGGAGGCCTGCCTGTGAAGAAAAGCAAAACAAATTTAATGCTTCAGATTCCATACAGATCACATATTATATTTTTTTTCTTCCACAGTTGGAAAAGCCTAAAACAAACTGAACAGGCTACAAATTTCTTCTCCAATCCAAGATGGAAATTCAATTTAACACTAAGTGAAGGATTTTTGTTCCAAAAAATGTTAGTAATGCAACATTAAGTTAGAGAACTTAATACAAAATACAATTTAGCCTAACACTTTCTTAAGGTAAAGTTAAGGGTGCAAGAACATATCAATGATTTTAGTGAACATTACCTCAAGACATTAGAGGTGTGTTCATTTATTTTTTTAAAAGTTAGAAACAAAGCAAATGCTGAGTTAAACTCTTGCTAAACAATGCACCCAAAATGCCTTTGCTCCACACCCATGGGCCCAGTCGGATCAACACATGGGCCACGTCTACACTACCGGCTAAATTGACACAGAAGTCTTCCGGGGGTACTCAACTCATCTAGATATTTGCCTAGTTTTACAACAGGCTACATAAAAAGCTTGTTTAACCTGCTCTATACACAATACATTCACATGTAAGTACAGTATTTATATTCAAACAGATTTATTTTATAATTGTATGGTAAAAATTAGAAAGTCATACACTTTCGTATTTTTATGTCTGATTTTGTAAGCAAACGATTTTTAAGTGAGGTGAAACTTGGGGGTACTCAAGACAAAGCAGACTTCTGAAAGGGGTACAATGGTCTGGAAAGGTAGAGAGCCACTGTTTTATGGCATGGCTAATAGATTAGTATCATTTGTCTCAGTGTTCCATGGCACATAAAATGTGGGCAGACCATGTCCTCTATTTTCATTTAATAAAGAGCCTCATGGATATCTACAGTGCTAAAAAAAAAACTAAACAGAACTACAACAATGACTGTTCCTGGTAACCTCCTGATAAGTCTCGTAAGTGAACTCAAAGATATATATAAATCTATGGTTCACGGCTCATCTCCAGGTGTATTAGAAAAAGCAACATTTACTGAGAATGAGAACTGTACTTTGGTCAATAAGCAACTTCACAGAGTGAGGCTTGGACTCAGTTTTGGAGCTGCTGTTGAAAAGGCTTTTCCTTGTTCAAGATTATACCTAAATGTTGTATAAAACAATATGCTCCTTCAGCTCATCTCAGTAAGGAGACAGGTTACTGCATCAAGCACCAGCTGTAACTTCTTTCCACATTTTGCCTAAACCCAGGGAGAAAGAATTGCAATTGTCTAGCCTGGAAATGCTGAACCACAGACCACTGTGGCCAGGTCATTGTCTGAGATGGAAGTATTATGATGTATATAAATTTGATGCTACTGAGAACAAGTACTCTAAGTGGGCACCTCTCCCCACCTACCCCGGCCTGATGGAGTAAGAGGCCTGTATGGGCCAAAGGGGAGGAGGGCAGGGTTTGGGGGAGAGGGAGAGTCAGGCTCCCGGGTTTGGTTGGTTTCATCAATTTCCTAGGGAGAAGAGAGAGAAAGCATTGGTATAGGGGAGAGATGAGGCGCTGAGATGTGAGGGGACTCCCTGGGGTAGCTGACGGAAGTCGTGGGCAGAGACATTCTATAAAACTGACATGATATTAATCTCCTTTGCAAAGCACTTTGAGATCTGTTGATGTAAAGCCCTAGATATTGTAATTACTTCATTCCCATATGCAACGGTTCAGTGAAGTAAGACCTTTCCACTCCTCCATTTGTCCCCCATCCCCTTTTCTAATGAATAATAAAGCACTGTTTCCAAAACTAACAGAACATTTATTCGATTGGATATTATGCCTGACTGAATGGGCTCTTGCTATTTCTCAGAGGGATAGCTTTTCCTGCTAACAGACTGTGTCCTTAGTGTGCCAAATGATAAACATTTATATTGGGATGGTATCATTTCTGGTCAATAGAACTTGACAAGTTTGATATTTTTCTTTGCCATTCCTATTCTGATTCACAAAACTGGTTATTATTGAAGATGCAGCAAGTCTTTAAGGCAATGCTGCTGTTTAGGCAAATTTAATCCAAACTTTTTAAATTTGTACAATTTTATAGAAGTATTCACAAATCAGACCCACTTGGAGAGAATACCTTGGAGAACAGCCTCCAGTAAATACACGGGTTAAAATGCAATCAAGAACTGAAAATGTTGGACAGTAGCCTACACGTGTCAGGGGCCAACCTTCAGCAGAACAACTCTTCTGGAAACCTAATGAGTGCAGCTGGCCCTGATCGGTTGAAGGAGTCAACTGCACCACTTGATTGGCTGAAGGAGTCAACAGGCTGATACTTAAGCTCAGGAGCTGCTTAACACATTCTAACCCACAGCTGCACTTACCTGCCTTCACTGTCTCTAGCCCTGCTCCAGCCATTGCCTGCACCTGCTCCTGCTCCCAGATTCTTCCTGCCTTCTGACTAACAGCTCAGACCCTTGGCTCTGCCTTCTGACTGACAGGCGTTCACCCTTCAGCTACAACCCTTGGCTTCTCTCCTGTACCCACACTGTCTGGATTCAGCTCTTACTGGTAGGCTGGACTCTTGCTCCAAACTCTCGGCCAGACTGCCCACAGCTCAGTCACCAACATTATGAAGCTTTATAGTGTGTTTTGCGGGGCAAAGATTTAATACTAACAATTTGGTTGCGAGGAATCTGAATTACATGATTGGTGAGTTCCACTGCAGCAAGACATTAAAAAGGTCAGCAAATAATGTATTAAGGGGAATGAAATAGTTAAAACATGGAATGGAGCTCTCTATTTGTACCCACATAAGCGTCAGTGGCTGCATACAACTTCTGCTCCTCGTTGAGTGGAAATTCCTCCCAGTTACTACAGCGGACACACTTGTCCTTCAGAAGCTGCTTGTTGAATAGATGTTTTACCAGGCCATTTAGACTCCACATCTCCTTACACTTCAGCTAAAAATAAAATATTTATTAAGTTCAAATTAAAAATAATTCTCAGAACAAGGTAACAAAACTGATTCAACACCACAAGTGGAGACTCTGAACAGATCATAATTAACTCATTCCTCAACAAAATGACTGACCTTCAGATGTACAGCTTGATTCTGCTCCCATCAGAGCCAACTGCAGTGTTACAACTGAAAAACTACAGCATTGGTGCCCTGACACAGTGTTCCTGCACAGCGCTCCCTTCTTGCCAACTAGATTGCTGCATCAGTGCACCATCAGTATATGCAATGAGAAGTGGGTGTCCACAGCATAGCAAAAAAGGGAGAAATACACCACACAAGTGCTCAGTACAGGTCATTTTAAAGCACTGACTGTAACCTTTCCACTTCACCGTCATCTTAAAAAGCTTTTATGGTGCTTTCCTGAGATGATGCTGTTCCCATTTACCGGCCATTGTTTCAGCCTCCCAGCACATGGTTTCTGGTTCTACTAAATGGTAGTTTCCCTGAGTTTAATGTGGCATGGTTCTCTCAAACCAGGTTCAAAGGCACAGCCTTCTACTAAGTATTAAAACTTCTCTAAGATTTTTTTATTTCTGTATGCCATGCCTATCACTAGGAGAAGTAAGTGTGGTCAGAAGTTATGTTCTCTACATCTGTATTCTAGCAATATGACATTAGACCAGTAGAGACCAAAATAATTCATTCTTATCCCAGATATAGAATCCTCTGCTTCAGATTGCTCCCTGAGCCAAGCTGTCTAGTGCATAGGTAGTTCCCAATGCAACCAGATGCAACAATACAAACGTATGTGCACATCTGGATTTGATATCTGAAGGTTTAATCGATAATTACTAACATCTACATTGGGGCTCTGGAAAGAGGTCAGAGCAGTAAAGTTTTATGCTGGTGGGACAGAGAAAAGGGCAGATGTAGTGGTCTATGCTCAGACTTGAAAATGGGAACTGCATCAGTTGTAGTACTTTTGGGAATTTAAACACTATGCATTATGCTATCTGACAGTCACACAGGAAACAGAAACAAGGAAGAACTCACCCACACCTTCATGGACCCTGCTCCAAGAGAGGATGGTTATTCAGAACGACAGGGAGGAAAACTTAGGAACTGCCAGAGAGGAGCAGACACACAGCTCACCTAGCCCAGCATTCCAGCTCCAATAGAAGCCAGCACCAGATGCTTCAGAGAAAGATGAAGGAAACCCCACAGTGGGCAGATGGGAGATAATCTGCTCCCCACATCAGGTCTCATTTCTTGGTCTCGAATAGTTAGAGATTGGCTTAAGCCCTGAAGCATATTTAAAATCCCTTTCCAACACTGTTTTTATTAGTATTAACTCCTATAATACTGCATATTCTTGTTATCCATATAAAACTGTCCAATCCCTTTTTTGGACTTAATAAACTGTTGGCCTCAACAACTCTATTGTCTACTGAACAGATACCTTCAATGAAACATCTGCTATGACACCCATTTTCCTTTCCTGAGTTGATACAGTTAAACTACCAGTATATTTCACAGAGTTCTAAATTTTACCCTCCATCGTGACTACTTTGCATTTATCCACATTGCCTTTTATTTCACATTGTGTTGCCTTTTCACCCAGTTTGGTTAGGTCTCTCTGAAGTTCCACGCTGCTCATCACTAACAAATAACTGTGTTATCTGCAAATTGTGCTACTTCAGTAATCACTTCCCCTTCCCAGACTGGAAATAAAGAGTACATCCAAAAAACCACATTAAAATGCCATTAAGGGTCAAAGCCAAGCACTCAAGTTAGGAAATGCCAGTATTAAGGTTTCCATTGGAACCCTAGTTCATCCCCTTGTGTGTATGCATTATGATACAGTCTGTAATTACATGAGCCCAATCCTGTATTTTCCACAAGACCCTGTCTGTTTAATCTCCCCTCTTTCCTGCTATATCACATCCCCATATGCTGCTGCCTCCACCCTGCATGTTTTCCCCTACCTCCTCACTCTTGTTCCTTAATTCTCTGCCAGTCAAGCAGCTTGCGCCTTCTCCTCAGTACTCTCGAGGCATCAACTGAGGAAGCACTGACAGCACAGGAGAAACAGGCTCCCTGCTTTCAGTTTCTGTGCCTGGCACCACAGCAATTTTCCTCTGCAAGGAAGAATAACTGCAGAGAAAGTCCTGTTCAGCCCTCAAATGGCACATGCTCAGTCACTCTGTGGGGACGGTGCATGTACAGTCCAGTCACATGTTGGAGCTGCCAGTGACCAGAGCATGTCAGTGAACAGAATTTTTGGAAAACATAAGCTTCTAAACTCTAAGAATCAGAGGCGTAGCCGTGTTAGCCTGTATGCACAAAAACAACAAGAGACTGGTGACACCTTAAAGACTAACAGATTTATTTGGGCATTCGTGGGTAAAAAACCCACTTCTTCAGTTGCATGGAGTGAAAATTACAGATGCAGGCATAAATATACATATACTGATACATATATTTATGCCTGCATCTGTAATTTTCACTCCATGAATCTAAAGAAGTGGGTTTTTTTTTACCCACGAAAACTTATGCCCAAATAAATCAGTTAGTCTTTAAGGTGCCACCAGACTCCTTGTGTGTTTTTGTAAATGCTAAGAAGATTCCACCGAGCATGTGCAAACTGAGATTTTCCAAAAAGCTCACAACTTGGTCAAATTAGGGTGTATTTCAGAGGAACAATAAAAGGCACATTCCTGACACCTGGGCAAGCCCCTGTCAAATTTTGAGCCTTTTGCTCTGAAGCCTTTGCTCAATGAAGCAGCTGTAAGAACTTTAACTTGGATAAATTAATGCATTTTCCCAAAACCTCATTCTCAGGAACAGTTGATCCATTCTAGCTAAAACTTTCCAAAATAACGCAACCTTAGGCAAATACTCAGCATAGAAAATTGCAGCCCAAGATTCCAAGTGAAATCTTGGAGGAAAAAAGTGTTGGGGGAATGTTAACTATAGGTACACTACCTGCACCACCTACAAAATTAAACACTGGACCCAGTATGGAACCTAGAGTCATGCCACTGTCAACCTTTCATCATGAAGAAAACTGGCCATTTATTCCTACTCTTTGTGTTGTGTCTGGATCAAAAACCAGCCAGGAGACTTCTTTGCCTCTTCCCCAATGACTACATTAGTGGCTCATGTGAGACACTATCAAAGGCCTTTCAACAATCTAAATAAATCTTTATCAACAATAGAGGTCCCACTCCACAGCCTGACACCCTCTGTGCTATTGAGAGGGATGAAAGTCTCAAGGAAAGAACATCAAGCTGAAGCAGAGGGAAGTGATCCCATAGCTGGGACCCTCCTACCAGCTGATCTCATGGTATCCTCTCATCCTGAGGATGCCTCTCTGGGGGAGGGGATCCCTGTTATTAGGAAGAGATAAGTAATAGCAATGGGGTATTCATTATTAGAAATACAGACAGTTGGGTTTGTGCATGGATGAGACAATGATGTTGGGAGGATGGATTTTGATTTATCTCGAACGAGGAAACTTTTTGGGAAAGGAGGTGCCTGTATGGGAAGGATGGGCTCCACCTAAACCAAAACAGAACCCGATTGCTGGCATGTAGAATTTAAAAGGTCATAAATGACTTTTTAAACAAAGGCTGGGGGAAAGCTGACAGGTGTGAAGGAGCACACGATGCGACACATACCTTAAGGGAGGATTTATTGAATATGCTACTCTATATCCTAGCAAAGAGAAGAGAAGTTGATAAAATACAGATAACTGAAAATAAAAAACAAACACTTGAACAGAAAAGACTGCCATTCAATTACAGCACAAGAAGATAGACAACTAAATATTAGCAAATTTCATAAGTGCTTGTAGACAAATGCTAAAAGTCTACAAATACTAAGATGGGTGAACTTGAGTGCCTGGAATTAAATGAGGATATTGATGTAATAGGCATCACAGACACTTGGTGGGAATGATGGTAATCAGCGAGACATGGTAATATTACGATACAAAATATACAGTGATGAGAGCAGGTCACACTGGTGAGAGAGGTGCTCTATACGTGAAAGAAAGAGTGAAAAATAGTAAAAATCTTATAAGAATCAAGCAACAACAGCATGGAATCTCAATGAATAGAAATTCCATGCACGAACAGTAAGAGGATAGCAGTAGGAATGTACTATCTACCACCTGACCAGAATCACGACTGTCATTGTGAAATGCTCACGGAAATTGGAGAGGCTACAAAAACAAAAAATGCAATTATCACCAGGGGATTTCAACTATCCCCTACTGACTGGGAATACATCATCTCCATTAATGACAGCTTCTTGGAGCAGCTAGTCCTGGAACCCATAAAGGGGGAGGCAAGTCTTCATTTAGTTCTAAGTGGCACATGGGATCTAGTCCAAGAGGTAAATATAGTTGAATTGCTCCATAATAGCTACCATAACGTAATAAAATTTAACATCATTGTCAGGGAGAAAATATCAAAGAAACTCACCACAAGTAGCATTTAACTTTAAAAAAAGGAACTAAACAAAGACAAGGAAACTAGTTATATTGAAATTAAAAGGAACAGCCACAAGAGTGATATGCCTGCAGGCTGCACAGAACTTTAAAAAAAATATCATAACAGAGGCTCCAACTACGTGTGTACCCCAAATAAAAGAAAATAAAGAAACCCACACATGCACAAAAAGGGGCTAAAAAAGCGCCACCATGGTTACACAGAGTAAAAGAGGTGGTCAGAGACAAAAAGCATCCTTTAAAAATAGGAAGTCAAACCCTACTGCGGAAAATACTGTGGCAAGTCCACGGTAAAAGCATAATCAGGCAGGCCAAAAAAGAATTTGAAGAGCAATTCGCAAATGACAGAAAAACTAACAAAAAAAATATAAAATGTTAAGTACATAAGAAGCAGAACACTTGCCAAACAACCAGTGGTTGGATCAGCGTGCTAAAGGAGCATTCAAGGCAGGCCAGGCTGTTGTGGAGAAGCTAAATGAATACAGTAACTCCCCGCTTAACATTGTAGTTATGTTCCTGAAAAATGCGACTAAGCGAAACGATGTATGTATATATGTATGTGTGTGTGTATATATATATATATATATACACACACACACACACGCAATATGTAAGTTTTAAACAAATAATTTAATACTGTACACAGCAATGATGATTGTGAAGCTTGGTTGAGGTGCTGGAGTCAGAGGGTGAAAGAGGGAAGGATATGGATATTTCCCAGGGAATGCCTTACTGCTAAATAATGAACTAGCATTCAGCTGAGCCCTCAAGGGTTAACACGTTGTTGTTAATGTAGCCTCACTCTCTACAAGGCAGCACGAATGGAGGGAGGGGAGACAGCATGGCAAATAGAGACACATACCCTGTGTGTCGAGGAGAGAGAGAGAGAGAGATATGTGAATTGCCCCTTTAGGTACGCTGACACCACTCTAAGTACGGTGCCTTTTTAAGTAGATCAGCAAGTTGAGACAGCTGCTGCGGACAGCAAGCCCCCTCCGTCCTGAGCCCTGTCAAGTCCACACCCTGTGCTATATGGAGAAGAGGTAAGCAGGGGGCAGGAGCAGGGGGGAGGGGAACACCCTGATATTAGCCCCTCCCTAGCCCCCCTGCACAGCAAGCAGGAGGCTCCTGGGAGCAGCTCCAAGGCAGAGGGCAGGAGCAGCACATGGCAGTGGGAAGAGGGACAGTTGAACTGCCAGCAATTGATAGCCTGATGGGCAGCTGCTGCACAGGGAACTTAAGGGAGTGGGGACTGATGGGGGGCTGCCAGCCCACCCTGGTTCCAAGCCCCCACCAGCAAGCTGCAACAGGCTGCTCTTCCTGCAAGCAGTGGACAAAGCAGGTGGCTGCCAAACGGCATTAGAAGGGAGCATTGCACAACTTTAAACAAGCAAGCCTGTTCCCTAATTGATCAGCAACATAACAACGAAACGACGTTAACCGGGATGACAGCAGCCCTGCCTGGTGCCCCAGAGAAAAGCAATCAACTCTGACTCTGAGGCAACTGAGTCAGGAAAAGGATTATGATCTAAGCAATGGGATAAATGCAAGGCAACTGTGGGGAACTCACCCAGATGAAATTCAGGCTTGATAAGGAATAATCTGAATTCCTCACACACTTAACTGAGTCTAAATAATTAACTTCATCAACTCTGGAGAATGACCTAGGCATCATTGTAGACAGCACAACGAAAACCTCTGGTCAATGTGCAACAGCAGTCAGAAAAATAAAATAGGTGTTAGAGCTCATAAGGAATGGCATGCAGAATACTATGGAAAAAAATTGTCTCATTACAAGGATCAATCATTTGTCCTCACCTGAAATGAGGTGATAGGGCAGGGAAAAACCTCATTTATTAATTGATATTGAAAAGATTGAAACTCTTTACACCTTAGAGAGGGGACATGATACAAGTTTACAAAATAATGAATATCATAGAGATTGCAGCTCAGAAATTTCTCTTCACCCTCTCTCATAATTCAAGGACTAAGGAAATTGAAAGGAATTGAAACTGAAAGATGGCAAATTCAAAACCAATAAAAGGAGAGACTTTTTCACACAATGAGTAATTGGACTATTGCATTCTCTGCCACAAGAGATCACTGAGACAAACAGCTTAGTGGGATACACAAAGGATGAAACATTTACATGGATAACAAATATAGCTACAGTTTTGGAAGGTCACGCTTCATGGCATAAGCCAGCCCATAACTGCTGGGGATAGAAGGAATTTTTCCCTGGGGCAGGTTATCCCATAACTGCCAACTGCAGAGTTTCTTGCACCTTCTTCTGATGCATCTAGTACTGGCCACTGTTGCATACAGGACAATGGACTAGATGGACCTTGAGTCTGATCCAGTCTGGCAATTCCTGTTAGTAAACATAAAAGGGAATACAATTTGATTGATTTAAAAAAAATGGTGTTTCAAATGGAACAAAATGGCCAGAAACTGAGCTGAGGAGAAAAAAAGATCTGTGGGAAAATCAAATATACTGTGCAATGCAAATACAGACATTTAATACTGTAGCTCTTACTTGAGTTCCTTCCAAATTCAAACACTTTAGGAAGTGTCACCTGGTAATATTTATCCCTAGTAACAGATCTACAGTGTGTGACTGGAGCCACATTTGCATTTCTATGAAAATAAAAGCCTCCCTTTATTTAGCATAAGACACCCCTCCCCCATGAAACGGAATTTTTACTTTTTCATTGGCGACATCAGCCAGTTCTACAAAGCTCTTCAGTTTGACTTCGAAGTCACTCATCAGCTTCCACTGATCTCCTTCAATTCCTACTCCAACCTTTTTAACGGCTTCGTCTTCAAGCAATCTTTTGAGTCCCTTGGGAAAACCTAAAACAGATTAAATCCAAATATAATCAACTACATGGCAAAAACTGCCAGATTTTAATTTCATACAGAAATAGGTAGAATCCTATCAAGGATAAATTTGGGCAATCTACCTTTTTTATAGTAATAGCCAAATGGTCACTACATCTGTATCTATAAAGCAATCAACTTAGCCATCAAACAAGTGCATGTGATTTCTAGTATGGCACTTTAATGCCAAGGCAGGCCAGTCAGTTTACATTTTGTGCTAGCTGGAACTCCAACTGGTTGTAGTATAATTTTATCTGGAGGCAAGCAACACTGAAATTATGCAAACTTTTTTTTTTCCTTATGGAAACAACAGATCAAAAAATGACTTCCAATCCAATATTTACTTCTAAATGCCTCATTCATCAGCATGAATGGCAATCAGCAAAAAACAGGAAATTGCTTTTGGAAAATAATTTCTGATCCATATAGCTGAATGATCACTAAAATTGAATGTGTTATTTCAATATTTTCACATATTTAGTCATAAATTATTACACTGTATGCAGTTTTTTATTAACTTAAAACACAGGCAACCAGACACACAGGGACCCATTAGGAGAATAAATTTCAGTACTCTACTAATATAAGAGTACTGTTCAAAGCCCTTGGAAAAAAACAGTTAGGAAAGCAGATTTCCCTGGAAACTCAGGTGGGTTGGAATAGCATACTAAAAACAACTTAACCAAAAACCAAGCCAAGCAGAAGCGCTGCCGCCATCAGCGTACTCTGGGAAAAACGTGATATTTAGGAGAAATCTGAAACCAGGAGTAGGTCTTGCAGTGGTTGCCCAGTGGGGACAGAAAACTCTAAACCAGTAGTCCCCAATCTTTTCATCTGGCAGGTGTCAGACGAAGGACTGTGGCGGCGGTGGAGCACCCACTATATGCCGCCGAATTTCTGCGGCATTTCGGCAGCAACACCTCTCGATGACACCGCTTGTCAGCGGCAAGCGGTGTCATCAAGAGGTGTCGTTCAGTGGATGTTCGACCGCTGGCCCATGACGCGGGCGCATTTAGATGCCCCTGCGGGCGCCATGGTGCCCACGGGCACAGCGTTGGGGACCCCTGCTCTAAACAAATGAGGTAGGATTTTTAGAAGTACTGTACACCAACAGCTCCCAGTGATCCAAGCAAGAGAAAAATATGAGATGCACTTGCCACTGACAATCTAAATATAACTGAGTTGTGAGCAATTATATTCCTTCCTACAGCATTTGCCCAGACACAAGAATATGTGCCTCTTGGACAAGGTCCTTTGCTATAAGTGCCAGTAACAATTACTGAAAGCAATGGGAGCTGTGGTTGCCTCCTCCCAAAATACAATTCATCATGTGCAAAGACTACTCCAAATATAGACACAACATCTTTTGGAAGGAGAGACCATCACCCACCCACAAAATTATACTCATGAAGAGCTTTTGCATTGTAGTGCCAAGTCCAAGATGTACACTGGGTTAGGACCAGACGAGCTCGGGTGGTAGGCCAACAAAGGAAGCCTGGAGTAAACGGAGAACTTAGATAAACTCTGAAAGGCCAAAAATGTGTAACTCAGACTCTCATATTTAATTTTGAAATCATTCAGTGTCACAGAGCATTCTTTTGCACTTTTGACACAGAGTAACACATGCAAAAGAAAAACAGTAATATCTGTATTCCTCAGTATGGTTTCAAAAACATGAGCTAGTTCTTTCTATCAGAGTTCGCACACAGCATACAGAGTTCATGCTTTGGTGGTCTAAAAACCTGAATTTCCATCAAGTGGATCTCATAACAATATTGAGTCATAGAATATTTTTGAAGGTTATAGGTAAAGGGCACAGACTAAAATTTTCAAGTTTGGTTTACTACAGTTCAGCACCTGAATCAGGCTTTAGGTATTTAAACAGAAGTGGCCTATTCTCCACCAGATTTGTGGGTGCTTTGTATTCTGGACATTTTTTTTTCTTTTAATGGAGATATCTCTATCTCATAGAACTGGAAGGGATCTTGAAAGGTCATTGAATCCAGCCCCCTGCCTTCACTAGCAGGACCAAGTACTGATTTTGCCCCAGATCCCTAAGGGGTCCCCTCAAGGACTGAACTCACAACCCTGAGTTTAGCAGGCCAATGCTCAAACCACTGAGCTATCCCTCCCCCCATTTTTTTTAAAGTCTTAAATCTTTATTTAAGCACCTAAGCAGTGGTCTGATTTTCAAGAACTCAGACTGTGGGTTCTCAAAATTAGCACTTTGTTAAGGCCTTGCGATCTAAATAAATGCTACTGAAATTATACAAACTGGAATGTTTTACAGCTTGACCCTGCAGAGTACAAAAAATAATTTACATAAAAATGTGTGCAAGACTTTACTTATTCCAACTTTAGATTGAATTTTCCCCAGAGAATCTGCAATCAATTCAAACCTTGTAGAAGTTTCCATAGGATTAGCGAATGTTGATCCACTTTTTGGCAGAAGAGGGATATTTGATACGGCTAATACGGCACTGGATATTCAGAAATTTACTCATATCCCAAGACGTGAGTGATTCCTGTCAGAATGATGCAGAAGTTTGAAAGCTGGGGATTAATCTCTGGTTTCACATACTGTTGAAAGGTATCCTCTATTTCTAGGGTACGAGAATTTCGTGAAACAATAGGAAATTCAATTATTTCATGTATAAATTCAGGCTGATTGTCCTCTTCACCGGTTGCTCCAAAGTCAATAACACAGATGTAAACATAGTAACTGTCTCCATTGGTGGGCTCCTTCTGCATCAGCTTCTGCTTCTTATAGTAGTTCTTCAACCTCTTTTTCAGTACATCTTTCACTCCCCTGGTTTCAAGTTTGAATTCTGCAAGTTTAGTGCTGAGCTCATCTCTACTCATTCTATTAATATAACCGTTGGTCATAGCAATTTTTTTGTAAACTGGGTCACCGTAGTCACTTGAACTGGAAGTGCAATGTTATCCATTATTTTCTTCACCATCAAGTCTACAACGCTGCTTGCCTGGGGTGTGCGCGGGGGAGTGGGCCGCTCTGCGCGCGCCACTGTCTCAGTGTGGGCTCCCTGCAGCCAGTTCTCTTTTTGCTCCTCCATCGCCCCTCTGCTCACCCGACGTCAGCGCCCGCCCCCTGCCTCTCTCGGCACACTAGGAACCTAATTATGATCTAAGGCCTGACTTCACGATCCCATATTTGACTATTCTGGCCATAATTTTTAAAGCCCTAAACCCCTTATAAATCTGCACCCAAACATATTCACACCTAGAAACTTGTTCAGTTTCTACTGTCCAAACTTGAGCTTTGCACTAGCTTGATAAGTATTTGCAGACTCAACATTTCACCATGTGTGTACGCCTACATTTTATGATACAATCTTGGTACTTGTATGGTCCCCATTCTGAACAGAATCCAAAGTTTATGTTGGATTATTGTTCATGGACGAGGGTTTATATTTAGGACTCTATACTCCCCTCAGTTCACAGGGTATCTTCTACTGATATGAGTGGAAGGCTGGCAAAAAGATCCAAGAGGTAACATACATCCCTTCAACTAGTAACTCAATTTTTATTTATCAGCAACCAATGTTCAATGTCATCACATTTATCATCATGCAGTGGGAAAATTTCTGCCTTTAGGATCACCAGCATGTCTGCCTTTGTTTCTCTTCTTCCTCTACCCTCCTTTCATTGTTTCTCTCCCTCTTTCACATCTTTGTACCTTTCTTCCATCTGAATTTCCTACCATTCAACATCTCTCCCCACCATATTTGCTAAAATATGCAATTAAATACAGAAATTTGAAGTGTCACTATTAAACATTAGCGTGAACACTCCAATGAGAATAATGGCCCTTTTCTCACAGCTTCAGAACGTCTGCAGGGATATGACAACAACACTGCATCAGTTTACTCTCTGTTCATTTACATGGTTTCATTTCCAACCACAAAAGCTTAGGTTCTACAGACATTGTACACACCAGGCTTGCCACAAATACATCAAGCAAGCTAGAACTAGTCTGCACAGCAGATACTTGATACCTCCCCTATAGGAATACAGGACAACACACAGATTTTAAGAACCAATGGCATCCTGACCACTCATCAGGTTTTTAGCCAGTTGAGCCAAGGTAATAAGGGTTGTTGTCAGCAAAATACAGGCCTACAGTTTCATTTCTGTGGGGGTGGGGGGACAAACGTATTATATAGAAAATATTAAACATTTGCCCTATTTTAGTAAAGATAGCATTTGAATTCAGGAAAACTTCCTCAGGAGCACAAGAAAGTGGCTGTGTAAATAAGCTATGACAGTCGTCTTCAAAGAGAAATGAAAACATTAGCAGAGTAAACGAAAAGGAAACTTTCCTTCCTCCTTGTTTGGGAACAGTGGAAGCTGCTGGATACTGAGCACTTTAGAAAATCTGGCCACTTCATTTAGGTGCTCACATAGGACCTTCTGATACTAAACTCTTTTAAAAAAGATCTAGCTCTTAAAATTGATTCAGCCGTAATGTACAATGTTAATAACACCGATAAGGATTTTTAAATTAAATTAATTTTGTAGTAACAGTGGCACTTTCATGATATAAACGACCTATGTGAGCTGACAGAGACTAACATATCCATACAGAATTGGATAGCTGGATATGTGCACTATAGTGGGGGTGGGTTTTCTCCATCAGCTGAAACAGGAAGTACTATCTGCTTCTGGAAGCAAAAGCACAGATCAAGTAACCTGACACAGAGAGGCAAATATGAACCAGAGCACGGAAAGAATGATACTGACCTGACATTGAGGAAATGTGAAACAAGTAGCATTTTTTCTCCGATACACATATTTGGATTAGGGCGACTTTCCCTACTTTCCCTTTAGTATATGATGGCGGCCATTCAATGTCAAATCCTATCACATCTCCACCAGATAGGTTTATTCTGAAGAGAAGATAGGTTGATTAATTCCCATCTAGTAATTCTACTACACATATATCACATATAACAGGGGTCGGCAACCTTTCAGAAGTGGTGAGCTGAGTCTTCATTTACTTACTCTAATTTAAGGTTTCGCGTGCCGGTAATACATTTTAACATTTTTAGAAGGTCTCTTTCTATAAGTCTAATAATAATATAACTTAACTATTGTTGTCTGTAAAGTAAATAAGGTTTTTAAAATGTTTAAGCAGCTTAGTTTAAATTAAAATGCAGTGTGAGCACCACTGAAAATCAGTTTGTGTGCCGCCTTCGGCACACGAGCCATAGGTTGCCTACGCCTCATCTATGACATATGACAACAGTATATCTTACTTTAGAATGAACAACTAAAAAATTTCTTCTCTCACTCCCTGTTCACGAGGCTGTTAGTAGAGTTGTAGTCAAACAGCCTCCATACTGATGGTGAAATTCACCCTACTGCAAAGGGCTCACCTGACACCTTCCAAACAATGTACACCCTTAACTACAGGTCTTATGCAGTACAGACACCCATTCTTTGGCTTGCTGTACCTCAATTAAATTCACCCCAAGAGAGAGAAAAACAGAAACTGGACACTCTTTCCTTAGATATATTTTTGGAAGTTCTTGCTCATAACTATTTTTCTCAATTTATTGATGATTTTATGCTAAGTTTGTCCCCAAAAACATTGTATGCACTATCCAAATCCAGAAACCAACTACTTGCATAATGAATTGATAATATATCTTTAGGCCCCGTTCCTGCAGAGATTCAAACACATACTTTACACACTGTAGTCCTACTGAAATTACTGAAATCCATGGAGTTAGTCACAATGTGAAAAGTTACACACTTGTAGAGTACAGGATTTGCACTTTAAAGAATGCTGTCTCCTGACATGAAGTCTCACAAAAAGGGTACAAATGCAGAATTACATCCAGTCAGCTAAAGTTAAAAGTTTATTTCTAAATTTCCACTCACTGCAGATGTCATTCAGTAGCATTTATGGATAATTTTTAGTCCTAAGAAACTGTAACTTCACTTGGTGCTTGTAAACAATACATAAAACCAGACAGAATTCTGCTACTTACACTAAAAAGAAGACCTCTATTATCTACAGACATTTTCTAGGGCTGAGTAGCTGACCCCTCTGTGTATGAAAATTGCACAACAGGTATATGTGTGCACGTGAAAAACACAAACCCTTCTGAGGTAGCGATAGACACACACACCAAGGAACCATGCAAGCTTTTACCTGATATCTTCTGACAGAAAGGAGCAGTCGCTGGCATCGTAGCTGTAAACAACAGAGCCATGGAACTCTAAAATAGGCAGGTCATTTTCCAGAACACTCCTCTGAACAAGAGACTTCTGTTATAGAAGAGGATCTGTTATAGGGCATATTTAGCCACATTGCAAACACATTCTTTAGCATATTTAGCCACACTGCAAACACATTCTTTAGCATATTTAGCCACACTGCAAACACATTCATTAGCAATACAACTTTCTTAAAGCCGTAGTCATGGCTACCAAAACAATTTTGGGGTTGGTTTGTTACTGTAAAACTATTTAGCAGAACAGTTACAAACTTTAAAATAGACAGCTCATAGCACCACCCTTTATTAAAGACCCTGTCTTCACTTGCTTACAAATTTGCCAAGCTTTAACCATTTGGGCTGAAATTTGCCATGACAGGTGTCAGCCTTTTACTGACTTGTTTTTGTAAAACTTCAGCCAAAAGATTTCATCATTTCTGAGAACAAGACTAGGGAAAAATATGTTTTGTCCAGGTTAAACATTTTCGGCAACCTTTTCTTCAAAATGCTGTAGCATCTCCATGCTTTGCAGCAGGGACCTGAAATGTGTCATTTTGAGTCAGGGATGTGCCTTTTACCATACCTGTAAAAATGAGCCCTATTTTGGCCAAGTTATAAACCTATACAAATTGCACATGTTCAGCTAAGACTTGTTAGGACTTAGCAGATAAAGTCACTTGTGAACGTGAATACAGAGGAGCAAATTAATGTCACATAGGCAACCTAAATTCTGGCATTTCTAGCTTTGGTATATTTGACTTGCAACCTTAATAATGTTATTTTAATATAGTTTTTGTGGTGCAATACATGGACATATGAAATAATTTGTACAGTTCATTAAAAAGAACAAAAAATTTCCTATCAATAATTTCCTTTCTGCAAGCAGCATCTCCCACAATTCTGGATGTCTGGGAAGCAGAAAGCAGTGATTAGACATAAAGAGGGGTATAAAACAAGAGTTTGGTAGAAAAGATGTACCCCCCAAAAGCCCTATATTATTTCTGGGCCACCACCCACAGCACCTTTCTGCCAAAGGAGACCTCTGCAGAAGAAAGTCCATTTTATAGTGATTAATAAAGGTGTTAGCTGCAGACAAAGTGTCTGCTTTTCAAATTCCAAAGGGGACGCATTTTCTCATTGCGCCTGTGAGGTTGCTACAGTTCTCGTGGAGCACGCCTTGATCTCTTCTGAGCTAGGAACCTCCAATGATTTGTAGTCTAATCCACCTAGCAACGGAGGACTTGGAAGCTCTAAGTCCCTGCCATTTTGAGTGGAAGGACAATAATAGAGAGCCCAATGTTCTTGAGGACTGTTTACATTTGAGATAGATGTCAGAGGAGCCTTAAAAACATCAAGTATGCCATGTCTTCTCTGTTTGCTGCTGTGGTTTTGAACAGAACAAAGGAAGCACAACCTCTTGAGAATGAAAGGAGTAGGAATTTACCTTAGTAAAAATAGATTCCGGTGTCCTGAACCCCACCTTGGCCTCATGGAACATGCAGTAAAGGCTGCCGCATAGATAAGGCTGCCAGCTCTGACACACGCCTGCCGGATGCAGCAGCTACTAAAACAGGTCTTAATGGACAAATAAGAACACTGGAGTCAACAGTTCAAGCAGATGGCTTGTCAGAGCCACCAAAACTAGCAGTAAATCCCATTTTGGGAAGAGCAGCCTGACTGTCGGACTGGCTAACCAGACTGCTCCAAGGAATCTGGCTACCTGTGGTTTGTCGGCCATGAGGAAACCTAAGCATGTTGTGAATAGCATGCTACTAAGAGCGGACACCGACAGGCAACTGTACTGGGCTGTCTATGCCTTTCTGAGAGAAGCCCAGAACAGTTGGAATTCAAGGGTTTCTGGGATTTGCACTGGATTGGTGGGTGCAAGCTGCTCCCTCAACATTTCCAAACCCCAGAGCCAGATTCCACTGTTTTTTCTGGAAGAATCTGTGTCCCTTTGCCGGTATCTCTGCAAAGATGAGGAGCAAAAGGAGTATCTCTGTCTGAAGGCTGGTCCACAGTCTCTCCTGAAGACAGTTAATGGGGAAGGGAGAGACTATGTGGATTTTGCCACATTGTCAGCCACCAACATAGCCAACTTTTTCTCCAAAAAGGAGGAAAACTGTAAACTTGGCAG
The DNA here is from genome assembly GCF_007399415.2 of Gopherus evgoodei. Lineage (NCBI taxonomy): Eukaryota > Metazoa > Chordata > Testudines > Testudinidae > Gopherus > Gopherus evgoodei. Next base: position 134,930,965 of record NC_044326.1, read on the forward strand.
AGCATAGGACTTGCTCAGAGTCAGTATTCACCTTCCAGGGTCAGAGCCATAGGTGGTGCCTGGCTATTCAGCTAGAAGCCATGGCTTGGACTGACAGTCTGATCGCATCCACTGAGGCATCAGCTACAAATGCTGTTATTAGTGAGATGCTCTTTAAAATGGAACCAAAGTCAAGGTGATCTCTGGACTTAAGGCCTTGAGATCTTCGGTCCAGGAAAGAGATGCTCCAGCCAAACAGGGAACTGCCAAAGATGCTTGGAGGGTGGCAGAGGAAACGTCAAAGTCCTTCTGGAGAGTGGGTTCATCTTTCCATCTATGGGATCCTTCGGGGAGAACTCCACTCCTAAGGGAATAACCATATCCCCCGTGAGGGATGCTACTGCAGCATCCACCTCTGATGTCTCAGCAATAGAGGCCTTTGGCTCTTGTATGGTACAGATCCTGAGGTGGGGGGGCTCTTGTGAACGTGCTTGCCCTTATCATCCCTAATTCACTTCCTCAAGAGAATTTGAGACAGAAGGCTGGGTGCAGTCTGGGCACAACTCCCCATCTGCTGAGCCTGGAAAGGCTGCATCACATATAGAGCATCGCTTGGATTTGACCCAGTGCATTCCTGGCTTCTCCCAGGGGGAGAAGAGCAGGCAGGGAGACGCTGCAGTGGAGATTGAAGGAGGATTAAACCTGAGGGATAATCAACCCAGGGAGGAAGAGGATCACTGAAGAGGGAGAACACCGCTCCCCACTTCACAAAAAATGGGCAAAACAAGCGAACACAGAAGAATAAGGGTGGGAGAAACAGAAACTGCCACCGTTTGCTGCTGCAAAGGCAGAGTCTGGCAGCAAGCAGCAGCAGAGAGGGCGTGACTAGAGCATGCGGCACCTAAAGGCTGATCTACCTCCACAACACTGCAGAGAGGAGCACAGCCCAAACACCCAGGAGCATGTGAAACGTTGGGCTGCAGAAGAGTCTTTTTTAAATTATTAGTCAGGTGCCCTGAAGATTAAAAATTCCCTTTTAAATATTAAGTGTAATATCAATTGTAGTTGATATTTCCTCTCATCTTTACTTGGTTAAAATGTTTATTTTGTTCCTTCTTATAAAGCAACTTATGTCTAAGACACGGCTCAGGCCTTGTCTTTGCTACACATTAACAGCACTAGGACGGGACTAAAAATTAGAGTAATCAAACAATGCTGGCTGTGACTATGCGGTCAGTGTAGATCAGGGTTTATCCTTAAACACCTGACACAATGCTGAACATGGCTTGTCCTTGGCAGCATCACATTAGCTAATTCTACTCTGTACAGAACATACAATTTTGTATCAAAGACAAGCCATCAGTTATTTGGCAGCCAGCATAACACGCTACAGTAAGAAACACCTAGCTTTGGAAACAACCTTGAGTCAGACCCACAGGAGACAAATAATCCATAGCACCTTCAAGGCAACACAATCTGGCCACACTGCATATCATGGACATAATATCATCTCCACAGTTACGATTACATTCTAAAGTGGAAATCAAATTGTTCTCTGTAAATGTAGGTAGTAGCCTTTTGGTGTGAAATTTCAGTTTTTATATCCTTTGAATTTTCTTTTCACTTTTGGTTATTTTATTGGGGCGGGGGGTTGGTTCTCTCTCTCTCTCTTTTTTTTTTTAATAATAGAAAGGATTTATAATTTGGCTCTGGCTGAAATTTGTCCATGGCAGTGAATCCATCTCTTGATTGAGAGGTATATCCTGACAAGATCAGCTGCAGCCTTTGGGGGTGAGGGAAACTGCATTTCAGATCTTTGTTGATAGTTATTGATCATAAGCAAAAAAATTTGTACATAACTAGGTGCCACTTATATTCAACTGCTGTCTTGTAACATGCAACTTCTGCTCATAACAGAGAAGTATGGGGTTTTGTTTGTTTTTTGTGCACATCTCCTGGAATATAAGGGTTCCTGTGCACCAGAAACTATTGATGCATGTAGTCTTCTCTGTAAGCAGCTCCATGTACTACTCCTGGGGGAATTCTGCACCACTGCGCATGTGCAGAATTTATGTCCCCTGCAGATTTCTTTGCTTCCCTGCAGAAAAATTACTTTCTGACGGGAAGCAAAGGGAAGCCACAAGAGCGGTCATGCAAACCCCCAACCCCACCCGCAGTATGTTTTGTGGGCCCAGGGCAGCTGGCAGAGAGGTAAATCACTGTGAGGGAGGAGGGACTGGGGAAGACCTGGCTGGTGGTTCCTACCCTGCGCCAATTCAGCTGCTATTCCTGGCTGGTTCTTCTTCCGTGCACAGCATCTGAGACCAGGTCAGACCCACCCTCAGATTTCTCCCCCAGCTGCAGGAAGCTCTGCAAACTCTTTCCCTCTCCGCTCCCCGAACCCATATCTACTCAGCTGCAGGGGGAGCGATCGCTGTACAGGGAGCAGCTCCTCCATCCACCCATGCCCCGTTATCCAGACCCCCTCATACCTAGGCTCTCCTGCTGAGTCTTGCCTCGCACACTCAGAATCGCCATGATGAGCCCCACTCCCCCAGCACCTGGACCACTCCACCAAGCCACCCACACCCAGATCCCCAGCCCACTGAGCCTCAACCAGCTGCACCTGGATCCCCACCCCACTGAGCCCCACTGCCCCAGGATCTGGGCCTCCCCTGAGGCCCCCACATCCATACCCCCTACTAAGCTCTATCCCCCCTACACGCCTGACCTACCCCTCGCTGAGTCCCAACCACCTTCACCTGGACCCTCCCTGCAGAGTCCCATTAGCGTTGCACCCAGATCGCCCCAACAATCTCCTGTGCATCCAGATCCCCCACTGAGCCACCCACATCCAGATTGCCCCACACAGAACCCTCTCAATCCGCACCTGGATCCCCCCACACTAAGCCCCTCCACATCTGGCCTTGCTGAGCCTGCCTGTCCCCGCCTGGTGCACCTGGCACAGAGGGGCAGAGCCCTGGGATGTTTCTGGGACAAGTCCAGTCCTTGGCTGTGTCAGGGTTGGGTACAGCCTCACGGCTGAGTCCATGTCCCAGTGGGTGCTGTAGCGTGATCTCCCACCTCTGTGAAGCCAATGGCCTGTGCTCCCCAGTGCCATGCTGGAGCCTCCAACAATTGACAAATAAAATTTGCTATAATGATAGCAGTTTTTCTGGTTTTTAAAAGGAGGTCATAATCATGATTATAAAGAAGACTCAGCTGCAACTTTAACTGTGGAGCAATTGCTGTTACTCCATAGCACTGAAGTATAGCAAACTCAGATGATCAGATACAGTAATGTATTACCCAGTGTTTTATACACAGTAACACTCATGTCTTGACTGCTATTAATTAATTTAATCCTCATACCATGTTGTTGTTTAGTCACTGATAGACAGACAGAGCGGATTCTATTTGTTGCATGTTTGTGTTAACGACTTGATATTGTTGAAATAAGTTAATCAGAGATAAATACAGCACTATACAGAATACAGAAGTAAATACATTACTACCCTTTGTTGTCAGACTAAGAGCTGTATATGTATCTTACCTGTATCTGGAAGGGACGTGCAGTTTTCATCCCCCTCCCTCCCGCCGCCAAGTTTTCATATCACTATCATTATATAGGATTTCCAACAAAGGAAACCCAGTTTCCAAGAATATTCTCCCAGAAACATATGTTGTGATGTCATTTCTATATATTCTCTCTTGTGTTAAGACATGATTATTTACCGCTGAGAGAACTAACAATTATTCAAGTTAATATCTCTCAACGGGTCTTTCTTATCCCACAATCAGTCTTCTATATTGATTCCCCCAACAGAAAACATATGCTATGACAATAATCTCTTATTAGTTTCCCAAGTCTATATATGCTTATGTCAACATTATATATGTTAAGGAGCTGGTTTCCAAGAATATCTGGAGTTTGAGAGACATGAAAGTGCCTTGAAGTTATTAAATACAGCATAATGAATACATTCCGAAATAGGGTAACTTACTAGTCAAGGACCAGTGTCTGGACCTTAGAATTCAGATATACTCTTTGTTGTGGATACAGATTCTAAAGAATAGTTAATATGTATAAATGAATAAAATATACAGAAAGAAAAAACTAAAAGTATTACTATTTATTAACAGGTACTAACATATTACATGGTGAAATTTATATTAAGATTGTTGTTCTGTCAAATGAAAAATTCTGTACGGCAAAATGGATCATCAATCAAAAATGTACCACATATATACAATTAATCTACAGACAAGCTATAAATACATTAACAAGGAATACTGGAACAACGGTACAAGCTGAAAATGTAACAAAATCAAACATTAGTCCAAACCATCTATGTAATGTAGCACAACTGGATTTTCACATCAGATCCTACCTTTTTGTCACCCACATCGTCTTTACTCTGTGCAGACATCCACTGAGGAAGTTTATGATGTGGCGAAATCATTTTCAATTCTATATGATTAATTCTCCTGCATTTCTGTTATTTTTGTTCTGTAAAATTTAAGGGGGAAAAAAAGGCAGTAAGTGTACAGTCGGTATAGGAATGAGAGCTATTATTGCTGTTTTATCATTCTGAGTTCCCCAGGGTCCTCATTTTAGCTGATCACTTGAGGCTCAAGTTATCTGTCCACAGGGAAGGAAATGTACGTAACTAGGTAAATGCAAGAGTTCTTCATCAGAGTTTCATCATCTGCTACATGCACACACAAATGTATAAAAAACACATGAAAGAAGAAAATCTCAAAATATCCTCCCGAGAGAAAGTTCAGTAAAGTCTTTTGCACATTATGACAGCATCAACTAATTTAGGATTAAATGACTTGTGTATTTTTCCACTAAAGTAATTCAGCCATTAACAGCTGTGGTACTAATATACCAAGGAATCCTAGGGATTTTGTTTAACACTTAATCTAGCGATGAACAGTTCTGTTCTTTAGCTAGCCTTCTTACTCAGAAAGAGTTACATGCTGTTCACACAATTCATGGTTTGAAACTCCCTCTGCAGCAGAGAGTAGGAACATTGTTCTGATGAGAGCAGGTTGCCTCTGCTATGGCGATTAGTCCTGAATGTTCCCACCCCACCAAGTTGTGTTGAAGAGGAACCAATGGAGCAGCAACACACAATACTGGTCTTACCAGCTCTCGGTGCGGTTACACTGCCCATTGTGCTGTCTCCAGCAGTTCCAGTTCAACTCATTGCTCTGTTGCATGTCTGAGTTAATGACTCAAGATTTTCAACCAATGGGCTAAATTGGAATTATTTAATCTAAGATTATGAATCAGAGATTAGTCCAGCACTACACAGAATACAGAAACAGATACATTATTACCCTACCAAGAGCTGGCTCTGCCTCAGTGTATCTGGAGGGAAGCACAGCCCTCATTCCCCCAGTGAAGTTCCCTTACCAATATCATTATATAGGGTTGTAGACAAAGAAACCTTTTTTGCAAGAATATTCCCCAGGAACATATGTTCTGATGTCATTTCTATGCATTCTCACTTTACCTGGTTTATGTGTGAAGGCCTGATTGTTCACAGCTGAGAAGACTAACAATTTGTCAAGATAATCTCTCTCAATGGGTCCTTCTTACCCCACAATCAATCTTCCCTATTGACTCCCCAACAGAAAACATCTACTGTAACAATCATCCCTTATTAGTTTCCCAAGTCTATATATGCTTCTGTAACCATTATGTATATGCCCTATATCAGTGGTTATTTGGGCATAAGCTTTTGTGGGATATAACCCACTTCATCAGATGCATGAACTGGAAAATACAAGTAAGCAGGTATATACAGCACTGACCAAGTTGGGGGTCAGTGCTGAAGAGGCCAATTCAGTTAGCGTGAATGTGACCAATTCTCAACAGTTGACAAGAAGGTGTGTGTCATAAACAGATAGCTAAGGGTTAATGTCTCTTACACCTGGAAAGAGGTAACCTGAAGCACCTGACCAGAGAACCAATCAGGAAACCAGACTTTTTCAGGTCTGGATGGAGGGAAGTTTGTGTCTGAGTTCTTTGTCTTGTGCCTGTCTCTCTCTCGGCTATGGGAGGATTTCTGTCTCTTGCTTTCTAATCTTCTGTTTCCAAGTTGTAAGTACAAATATAGTAAGGCAGTAAGGTTTCTATTGTTTTCTTTTGTATTTACATGGGTATAGTTGCTGGAATGTTTTGAATTGTATTATTTTTGAATAAGGCTGTTTATTCATATTTCTTTTAAGCAAATGACCCTGTATTTGTCACCTTAATACAGAGAGACCATTTTTATGTATTTTTCTTTCTTCTTACAAAGCTTTCTTTTTAAGACCTGTTGGAGTTTTTCTTTAGTGGGGAACTCCAGGGAATTGAGTCTGTGCTCACCAGGGAATTGGTGGGAGGAAGAAGTCAGGGGGAAATCTGTGTGTGTTAGATTTACTAGCCTGACTTTGCATTCCCTCTGGGTGAGGGGGGAAGAGAGATTAGTTCTCGGTACTTCTGTTTTCCAAGGCTGGAAACGGGGAGGGTGGAATCCCTCTGTTTAGATTCACGGAGCTTGCTTCTGGGCATCTCTCCAGGAACACCTGGAAGGGGGAAGGGAAAAGGTTTATTTCCCTTTGTTGTGAGACTCAAGGGATTTGGGTCTTGGGGTCCCCAGGGAAGGTTTGGGGGGACCAGAGTGCCCCAAAACACTCTAATTTTTTGGGTGGTGGCAGCTTTACCAGGTCCAAGCTGGTAACTAAGCTTGGAGGTTTTCATGCTAATCCCCATATTTTGGACGCTAAGGTCCAAATCTGGGACTAGGTTATGACAGTGTATCAACAGAAGGGAAATTATTTTTTGTAGTGACCCAGCCACTCAGTCTTTATTCAGACCTAATTTGATGGTGTCAAGTTTTCAAATTAATCCCAGTTCTGCAGTTTCTCGTTGAAGTCCGTTTCTGATTTTTTTTAATTGAAGAATGGTGACTTTTAAGTCTGTTATTGAGTGTCCAGGGAGATTCAAGTGTTCTCCTACTGGTTTTTGAATGTTACAATTATTGATGTCAGATTTGTGTCCATTTATTCTTTTGCGTAGACTGTCCAGTTTGGCCAATATACATGGCAGAAGGGCATTGCTGGCACGTGATGGCATATATCACATTGGTAGACGTGCAGGTGAACGGGCCCTTGATGGTATGGCTGATGTGGTTGGGTCCTACGATGGTGTCCCTTGAATAGATATGCGGGCAGAGTTGGCAACATGGTTTGTTACAGGGATTGGTTCCTGAGTTAGTTTTTCTGGCATGTGGTTGCTGGTGAGTATTTGCTTCAGGTTGGGGGGCTGTCTGTAAGCAAGGAGTGGCCTGTCCCCCAAGATCTGAGAGAGTGAGGGATAGTCCTTCAGGATAGGTTGTAGACCGCTGATGAGGCACTGTAGAGGTTTTAGTTGGGGGCTGTAGATAATGGCTAGTGGAGTTCTGTTACTTTCTTTGTTGGGCCTGTCCTGTAGTAGGTGATTTCCGGGAACCCTTCTGGCTCTATCTGTTCTTAAAACTACAATACACACCTATCCCGCGAAAGCTTATGCCCAAATAACTGTGTTAGTTTTTAAGGTGCCTCAAGGATTCCTCATTGTTTTTAAAATACGGTATGATGGAGAACATTCCTGCACAGGGTTATCTATCGGTCAAGGGCCAGTGTTCTGTGCCTTAGAATTCAGACACACTCTCTGTTGAAGATAAAGATTCTAAAGAATAGTTAATATATAAATTAATCAAACAGAAAAAAAGAATAGGGTTAATATTTACTAACAGATACTAACAGCTTTCTCTTGAGTTCTGTAGCAGAGATCAGGGGCAACACAACAAATGCACACAGCTCAGCCCACAAGATCCTCAGCAGCTTCCCCTCCACTCGGCCACCAGAGAGGGCAACATGACTGTGACTGGCAGAGGACTGGTAGGCCAGTATTAAGATGAAAGAAGATTAACAACAGGAAGGAGGGAGAGCCTGGGCAAGGAGAGAGAAGACAAGATAGACTAGGTAAATGAGGAAGTGACAGGAGATAAAGAGAAGTTACTTATTGGTGCCTAATGTTTTGAGTCACCTGTCTGCATTGACACTTATGGGAGTTGTCCCCCGGTGGCAAGCACACAGAACCTTCTGGAAGGCCGCACCCACCAGGGTGAGGGGAGAAGGGGAGAGCACACATGTGCAAGTGCCATCTCATGGCATCAAACGTTCAAGAACTAAGGCTATAAGAGACTTCACCTCCTTAACTTCCTGTCCCTTCTCCCAAACCAGTGTCCTGATGTTACACAGGACTCTGAGGTGAAGGGAAAGGTGGTCATTGAGTGTGAAAGAACAGGTGATTAGTGGATAAGCTCTCTTTCTTTGAGCCTCTGTACAGTCCCACTTGTGGGAGATTAGTGAGCAGTATTGAGGAGCTCTCAGCAAAAATACAAACTGCAGCACTGCTCTCCCAAATTGAGCACTGGAGTGCCCTGCTAAGCACATGGAGTCGTGCCTGGTGAAAAGTACATACTGGCCTTCAAGCTGCAGCACTACAGATTTTTCCCTACTGGGATGTACCCAAAATATGCCACAGAAGCCACTGTGGTTCCTGTCAAGTGGTCCTCAATCCCTGCTAGTCCTGGTACCCTCACTACATTGAAATGGTTTTATACAGACTTTAATTCAATTAGATGTTCTGTGTGTGGCAGGATGGATTGATTTAAATCAAAGCAATATAATCATGATTTAATCAGCAAGCAGAAAACTGAGTTAAATAATTTATTTTAATCTTAGTTTGCGTTTGTAGTTTTCATTTTTCTAAAGAAAGGCTGATTCTCATTGGTTGGTAAACATGTTGCTTGGAATTAAATTGGCCTTTACAGCTAAATTTGGGCATTCTTTTTGCTAATCAGGAGGATGCACTAAATCTATATAAATTTATTTAAGCAATTATATAACAATTTATATTTATTCAGATCCTTAATTTTTAGAAAATGGTGAATTATGCATTTCTTATTTAGTAAACAATTTTTTTATTCATTATTTTTTGTCATGCTCTATTTGGATGGAAATTCAATTAAAAACACAAAAAGTCTTACTTTTTTTAATTACTTAAATAAAATTACTTTAAATGTGCTGGATACATAAGTAAATGTTTATCAAAACATGCTTTGCATTTAAAACTACTGATTAAACAAACAATGGAAGTATTATCTGTGGTTAGTGAATTGAATTTGTTGTTTCTGGTTACCAGGTTCTTCAAGATTGTAGAATTAAGTCTCATCTTCTCACACCTAGGCCTGGTCTACACTACAGAGTTAGGTCAACATAAGCCACGTTAGATCGATTTAATAATGTATCTGTCTACACTATCAAGTCCCTTCCACCGACCTAAGTGGCCTGTAAAGTTGACTTCTGTACTCCATCTCGGCGAGAGGCGTAGGGCTTGATTCGACATGGGGACAGCGTAGACACTGCGTTGTGTAATTTGAATGAGTTGGCCTCCAGGAGGTGTCACACAGTGCTCTGTCATAACTGCTCTGGAGAGCACTTTCAACTCCACTGCACATCAGCCAGGTACACAGGAAACAGCCACTCCCCTGTTCAAGCCCTGGAAACTTTTGAATTTTCATTTCCTGTTTGATCAGCATGGAGAGCTCGTCAGCACAGCTGATCGGAGAGACTCAAGGCCACAAACGCGCTCCAGCATGGAGTACAGAGGAGGTGATGGATCTTATTGGTGTGTGGGGAGAAGAGTCTGTGCAGGCAGAGCTCCAGTCCAGCAGAGGAAACACTGACATCTATGCCAAAATCATGGGAGTAAAAGGGCTGCATGAGGGACATGCAGCAGTGCTGCGTGAAGATAAAGGCACTTGGGCAAGCGTACCGTAAGACAAGGGAGATGAACAGTCGTTCTGGAGATGTTCCACAGACATGCTGCTTTTATGAGGAGTAGCATGCGATTCTTGATGGCAACACCACCACTATCCCAAAACTCTCTATGGATACTTCCCAGGAGCTCCGGGTGGCCTCAAGCAACAAGAAGGATATTGTTGATGACGAGGAGTATGCGAGCAGGCAAGCGGAGGATCCATTCTCCTTGACAGCCAAGAACTGTTTTTTGTCCTGGAACCCATCCCTTCACAAGACCAATTGCTGGTGGACTGTGATGCCATGAAGGCAGCTCTGGTGAGTATACATTTCCAATCAAACTGTAGGATTACACGCTGTTGTTTTTTATGTTTAATCTGAATAAAAAAAGTAGGTGTAGTAGGTATCAGTGGCAACTTCAGCTACGCAGAGGGTGCTCTCAGATAAAACTATTTATGTGCACAGAGATGGCCTTGGAATACTCCATGGAGATCTCTAGGAAGCTTTCATGGAGGTTCTTTGCAATACTTTGCAGAAGGTTTCTGGGAACGGTTGTCTTATTTTGTCCACCACAGTAGGACACTGTCCGAGCCACTCCAGATTAACTCTGCTGGCATCATTGCAGTACAGAGAATTGCAGCGTAAGGGCCAGCTCTGTACCCAGACACTTACAGCATCTGCTCTCTTTCTGTCTCTGTTATCCTCAGAAGAGTGATATCGCATCACCTGGGGAAATGGAAGGAAGTTTTGGATGCTAGCCTTTAAGCCAATAACAATTCAATAAGTAATCCACTCCCCATTTGGTGAAATCTGGGTTACACAACCACGCTTTCCCAAGCGTGCTGTGGTTGGAAGGGATCACTGTGTATTGCAACCAGCATTTAAAATAGGAGGTGAGGGGAGAAATGGGAAGCTTCCTGTTTGTCTGCCATTCTTTTCAAAAAAATATACAGATTCAATAAATGCCAATTCCAACACTTCTACTGAGAAACCATTCTGCAGCCTATTAGATCTGTGTCCACATTTTTTTGAAGAGTCACCCAACACATTCCTTTTCCAGTTATAACATTCACACCACCCTACATAATTCATCTCCTCCCTTGGTGTTTACCTGAAAAAGTTTGTAAGAGTTATGTTCCCTTCTCTCTGCATCCCTCCACTGGCTCCCTGTTCTCCATTTCATCTAATACAATGTTTTCACTTCCAAGGCCTTTCATAGTTTATCCCACACTGCTTATCCTCTCTCACATGCTATCAAAATCTCAGCTCCTGCCTCTATCTTGCCAATGAAGGCTGCCTTCATCACCCGCTTGTTACATGTTAAATAAGCACCTCCAGGCTCTCTCTCACTATGCTGTACACATGGGATAAGCTCCCCATAAATACCCTCAAAGCCACCTCATTGTCCTCTTTCACATCTCTTCTTAATTCTCCCCTTTGTTGCAATACCTACCAAACTCTTGACAACCATTGGGCAGCAAGTGTGGTGAGCCCACTGCCTAGCAAGCTAACCAGTCCTTGTTTCTTTATGCTCCCTAGTCTGTTTGTCTGCATTCCCCTGTTGCCTCATCCTGAACTTTGCAGCAGGGACCATCTTTTGGTGTGTTTGTACAGCACCTAGCACAGTAAGTCCCCGGTCCATGACATGAGGTTCTAAAGCAACAAAGAGCCTTCTTCATAAGTCAGTCCCGCCAGCCCACCATCCAGTTTTATATCTTCTGCAAATTTCATTAATGACCTTTTGGTTCCTCTTCTAGATCTAGACCACTAATAAAGAGGTAGAATAGTGTGAATGTGTGATACTACCCTAGTGCACTGCAGTTCATTACACCAAGGGTCTTATTCTCCCGTAAGTCTAGTTCACACAAGTAGGGCTATGATGGTCATGCCAATCTTTAAACATTCCACGGCACAAGTTTAGATAAACAATGACAGATCATGGAAAGAAGAAGAGGGGATTGGAAAGTGAGCCCACCCCATGCTCACTCTGTAGCAGTGGCTCCTGTCCCAGGAACAGACGGGCAAGTTTGATTGGTATTACACCCTAGCACATAATGTTGATGCACAGAAAGTTAGCCAGAAATGAAGGGGCATACATGCCAAACTTGAGTGAACTAGGTCACACTGCCACTTGGTTTGGGGGCATTTCATAGACTTTATTCAAACTCAGTTTCCATGACCACTATGACATCCGTGACAAAACTGTAGCCTCACCCTCAAGCACTAAAAGTACTAGATAGGTACATAAATCCCTGGGAGAAGAGACATTTTACATTAATCTTATTGCATCAAGGTGCTTTTACAAATAACAAATTTGTCTTTTTAGTTAAAACACTATTACTGCTTCATTTTACAATGCTCACTATTTTGATGCAGAAAGAGAAACTGAACCTTGCAGTATTCCATTGCGTAAAAAAGAAAAAAAAGTAAAACACAGCTGCCTCTAGCATCCTAACCTGCCAATTGATTTAATGCCAGCAATCAAAAATTATTCTAGTTGGAAATAAGTATAAAGTTGGGTAAGTAAAAGATTTAGGCAGAGGCCCACTTAATCAGAATCATTCAACTTTTGGTCCAACTACCAGTATTAGTAATTACCATTTTCTTTATTTTAACAGGCAACTCTGGTATTTCTTTTGTCCAAATCTCTTCTGTGATCATGATGAAAGCAACAAGCAGTAATTATCAATATGAAAAGCAATTAATATAGCCTACAATTCAGTTTAAGCCTATGATGTGCAGAAAATTTGCCTCTTTCAGCCAATGCTATTGTTATATTATTGCTAGTAAGTTGTGCTGCTTCCAATCAAAAAAAAAAAAAAATCTTCTCAAACAATATATAGAAATAAAGCATGACTCAAAATATCTTCTGCCTGATCTCATTAAGGCTTGTTATAATTTCTCCGGAAATGTGACCCTACCTTTTTTATGTAGATGCAGAAGTTTGTTCATAACAAAACCATCCTTGAGAGAAAAAAGGATGGCATTTTGCTAACATTTATTTCTTTGCAGTTCTCTGTGGCCAATTATTTCATATAATTATTTCTGTTGTGGTTAATTCATATGTAATCAAGTGTGACAAACAGAGGTAGATACAAGTATAGGAATGAATACAATAGTATTATAGGGGTATAATGCTGACAATTATTTATGAGCGATGAATATGTATTAGGTATATAAACAAAGTAAGGCTGTAATGTAAGATCTACAGGCTGAGGCCTGTAGAACTGTAGCTTAGTCATATTAGGCCAATGGTTCTCAAACTTTTGTAGTGGTGACCCCTTTCACACAGCATTTTTTTATATATTTAACACTATTATAAATGCTGGAGGTGAAGCAGGCTTCGGTGTGGAAGCTGACAGCTCGCAACCCCTCAGCTAATAATCTTGCGACCCCCCCGTTTGAGAACCCCTGTATTAGACTTTAGACCTAAAGAACAGTTTACATAATCCTGTACCGGTGAAGTTACAAGATTACTGTAAAGAATGTGCCAATAGGTGATATTCAGGAAAATGTGCCACAATGTACCCATCTATACCGCATGGCCCCCGATTGTAACATCATGGAAAATACTGCAGCAACCGCATGTTGCCGTGGGGACTTGTTGTCATAAATGCTCATAAAAATAATGGGAATTAAGAGGCTAGCTTATGAAAAGCAAGATACCCCACATTTTATGGGGTGCAGAAATCCCAATAAAGAAAAAGGATTTGGAACCTTCATGCATATGCATAAGAGTTATGGGCATGAGCATAATGCAGCACAAAAAGGGTTCCCCAACACAAATGAAGAGGAAGAATCCATCAGAAGAAGACTCTCCACAGAGTTTACATCAATATAATATGTTTCTGAAACACTACACTCTAGGGAACTGCACTGGTTTAAGTACCCCCCCACCACCACCACCATTTTAGTTAAATTTGTGCAAAGACTGACTATAGACAAGCATCTGTAGACTACCAATGCTTGTGGCATTTAATTTCTATCTATATAGTATTCACAGCTATTATATTAGCACCTGTGTTGACATATATATTGTAATGAACTTCTGCCAGGAATGGTTTTAAATGCATTCCACTTTGAATCAATTTTTCTCCCTTCACTATAACTGCTATAAAAGTGGACCAAAACTTATCAAAATGGTCAGCCAGGAAATAGCACAGAAACAAGTTAGTCCAGTAAGAGATATTACCTAACTTCATCCATCTTTTCTCTAATATCCTGGGACCAACAGGGCTACACTTCAGAACTCCCTTTCATACACAATGCTCCCCCCTCATACCTCTACCTTGAGTCTCAACAGAAAGGCTGATTCTGATTCTGTTCCTCGCCTCCAGACCCAAATACCATAACACCTCTGAACATGCACTGATGGGCAGAAAGCATGATTTTTTTTAATCCACCTGCCATAATTTGCTTGTTATTCACATCAAGGGTGACATATTCTAGATACAGCCCCATCAAAAATAGTCGCTAGTGCAAAGCAAGTGCACATCACTCTATGGAAATCGAAGAGTATGTAACAGTTCCCTTCCCAGTCACAAGGGCTTTGGAGCTGTGCTCCAGCTCCACTCCAGGCAAAAACCTGCAGCTCCACTGCTCCAGAGTTGCTCTGTGCTCCAGCTCCGGTCTCCACTCCAAAGCCCTGCGAGTCACGTATTGTATATTGAGACCCTCCATTGGTAGAAGTCGCTCCAACTCAGATGTGCTGCATAAGTTGAGTCTGGAAGCTGGAATTCTCTAACCAAAAAACTTATTTCACTTCATTTAGCTTTATTTGTGTGTGCACACGTGTCCTGCACACACGTATGCCTAGTAGCAGGACATGACCCTCTTACCGCTCAGCATCCCTGCTCCCAAATAGGGATGCCCGGCCTTGTCCCAACAAAGCTCCTGAGGTTGACTAGGCAATACTAGAAAAGGACCCCCCAACCGGGACTCCCGTGGCCAGAAGTCCTCGGTGCGTTCTTGAGTGAGAAGCAGTGGGAAGACAACCTGTGCAGAAGTGAGGGCCGAAGTGCTCAGCACAGACCTGCGGGGGAAGAGGCCGGGGTAAGGGCAGCCAGAGCAGTGAACCAGAAGCTGCTGCCCAACGCCTCTCCGGGGAGGGCTACGCTGCAGCTAGGGGCGAGTGGCCCAGCGCAGGGAGACGGACTGTGACTAGCAGGCCCCCCGCTAGGCCCACTAAAATTAGCCACGTGGGTGTTCCGGCTCCCAAGCCCACCCGACACCCCCCTCGCCCCCAGGCTTCAGAGCCAGCGCGCCCGCCCGGCGCGAGTCTGTCTTCCCGGCCGCCGCGCAGCCCCCTCAGCGAAGCCGGGGACCAGCTCCTGGGCCGCACGGCTGCCGCGGGGGAGACGCGCCCTGTGCGGCCCCCTCTTCTCCTCACGAGGGACGGGCACAGCTGAAGGCCCAGTGGAGACGCGGCTCGCACGGGCGCGAGGCGGCAGCTCCCGCGGACGGACCCAGCTGCGGCCGGGTGCAGGCAGCCCCGCGCTAGGACCCCGGGGACCACCCGCCCGCGGGGGGAGGGGAGGCCGGCGCCCGGCACTCTCCGCCTTGGGGGTCCCCTGACCTGCTGCACCGCGTCCTACGCTCCCCCGACTCGCTCTGACCCTCCGCGCGCCGGCGGCGCCAACGCAACGTCATCAACCCGTCGCCCATAACACGTCACCTCCCTCCCCCGGGGCTGGAAGGTTACCCGAGGGTACGCGCATGTCCGGTGAGGCCCTATCGCGGTGCATGCTGGGGGTTGTAGTTTAAGGGCCGGCTCGGTACCTGGGAGAGCGGCGGCAGCTCCATCCCCCAAGCCTGTGGCGCTGTGTTCTGCCGCCGTGTTTCTCGGCGGAGTGGAGTCGGCCGCGGGGCCTGCGGGGGATGCTCCTTCCCGGTTCCGGGCGGGACTGTGCGCGGCGGCCGGGAGCGGCGGCCGGCGGCGGTTGGTGAAGGGCAATTGCAGCAATGGAGTAAGTGTCCCCTTCGCCTAGCGACGGGGGCTGGGGGCACGGGCAGTGGGGGCTCAGTGGGGGGCTGCGGGTGGGGGAGGGGGTCACGGGCAGTGGGGGCTCAGTGGGGGGCTGCGGGGTGGGGGAGGGGGGTCACGGGCAGTGGGGGCTCAGTGGGGGGCTGCGGGGTGGGGGAGGGGGTCACGGGCAGTGGGGGCTCAGTGGGGAGCTGCGGGGTGGGGGAGGGGGTCACGGGCAGTGGGGCCTCAGTGGGGGTTGCGGGGTGGGGGAGGGGGTCACGGGCAGTGGGGGCTCAGTGGGGGTTGCGGGGTGGGGGAGGGGGTCACGGGCAGTGGGGGCTCAGTGGGGAGCTGCGGGTGGGGGAGGGGGTCACGGGCAGTGGGGGTTCAGTGGGGGGTGCGGGATGGGGGAGGGGGTCACGGGGAGTGGGGGTTCAGTGGGGGGTTGCGGGGTGGGGGAGGGGGTCACGGGGAGTGGGGGTTCAGTGGGGGGCTGCGGGGTGGGGGAGGGGATCATGGGGAGTGAGGGTTCAGTGGGGGGCTGTGGGGTGGGGGAGGAGGTCACGGGAGTGGGGGTTCAGTGGGGGGCTGCGGGGTGGGGGAGGGGGTCACGGGCAGTGGGGGTTCAGTGGGGGGCTGCGGGGTGGGGGAGGGGGTCACGGGCAGTGGGGGTTCAGTGGGGGGCTGCGGGGTGGGGGGGGGGTCACGGGCAGTGGGGGTTCAGTGGGGGGCTGTGGGGTGGGGGAGGAGGTCACGGGAGTGGGGGTTCAGTGGGGTCTGCGGGGTGGGGGAGGGGGTCACGGGCAGTGGGGGCTCAGTGGGGGGCTGCGGGGTGGGGGAGGGGGTCACGGGCAGTGGGGGCTCAGTGGGGGGTGCGGGGTGGGGGAGGGGGTCACGGGCAGTGGGGGCTCAGTGGGGAGCTGCGGGGTGGGGGAGGGGGGCACGGGCAGTGGGGGCTCAGTGGGGGGCTGCGGGTGGGGGAGGGGGTCACGGGCAGTGGGGGCTCAGTGGGGAGCTGCGGGGTGGGGGAGGGGGTCACTGGCAGTGGGGGCTCAGTGGGGGGCTGCGGGGGGGGGGAGGGGGTCACGGGCAGTGGGGGCTCAGTGGGGAGCTGCGGGGTGGGGGAGGGGGTCACGGGCAGTGGGGGCTCAGTGGGGAGCTGCGGGGTGGGGGAGGGGGTCACGGGCAGTGGGGGCTCAGTGGGGAGCTGCGGGTGGGGGAGGGGGTCACGGGCAGTGGGGGTTCAGTGGGGGGTGCGGGATGGGGGAGGGGGTCACGGGGAGTGGGGGTTCAGTGGGGGTTGCGGGGTGGGGGAGGGGGTCACGGGGAGTGGGGGTTCAGTGGGGGGCTGCGGGTGGGGGGAGGGGATCATGGGGAGTGAGGGTTCAGTGGGGGGCTGTGGGGTGGGGGAGGAGGTCACGGGAGTGGGGGTTCAGTGGGGGGCTGCGGGGTGGGGGAGGGGGTCACGGGCAGTGGGGGCTCAGTGGGGGCTGCGGGGTGGGGGGGGGTCACGGGCAGTGGGGGTCAGTGGGGGGCTGCGGGGTGGGGGAGGGGGTCACGGTCAGTGGGGGTTCAGTGGGGGGCTGTGGGGTGGGGGAGGAGGTCACGGGAGTGGGGGTTCAGTGGGGTCAGCGGGGTGGGGGAGGGGGTCACGGGCAGTGGGGGCTCAGTGGGGGGGTGGGGGAGGGGGTCACGGGCAGTGGGGGCTCAGTGGGGGGTGTGGGATGGGGGAGGGGGTCACGGGGAGTGGGGGTTCAGTGGGGGGCTGCGGGGTGGGGAGGGGGTCACGGGGAGTGGGGGTTCAGTGGGGGGCTGCGGGGTGGGGAGGGGGTCACGGGGAGTGGGGGTTCAGTGGGGGGCTGCGGGGTGGGGAGGGGGTCACGGGGAGTGGGGGTTCAGTGGGGGGCTGCGGGGTGGGGGAGGGGATCACGGGGAGTGGGGGTTCAGTGGGGGGCTGCGGGGTGGGGGAGGAGGTCACGGGAGTGGGGGTTCAGTGGGGGGCTGCGGGGTGGGGGAGGGGGTCACGGGCAGTGGGGGCTCAGTGGGGGGCTGCGGGGTGGGGGAGGGGGTCACGGGCAGTGGGGGTTCAGTGGGGGGCTGCGGGGTGGGGGAGGGGGTCACGGGCAGTGGGGGTTCAGTGGGGGGCTGTGGGGTGGGGGAGGAGGTCACAGGAGTGGGGGTTCAGTGGGGTCTGCGGGGTGGGGGAGGGGGTCACGGGCAGTGGGGGCTCAGTGGGGGGCTGCGGGGTGGGGGAGGGGGTCACGGGCAGTGGGGGCTCAGTGGGGGGCTGCGGGGTGGGGGAGGGGGTCACGGGCAGTGGGGGTTCAGTGGGGGGCTGCGGGGTGGGGGAGGGGGTCACGGGCAGTGGGGGTTCAGTGGGGGGCTGTGGGGTGGGGGAGGGGGTCACGGGGAATGGAGGTTCAGTGGGGGGCTGCAGGGTGGGGGAGAGGGTCATGGGGAGTGAGGGTTCAGTGGGGTCTGCGGGGTGGGGGAGGGGGTCACGGGCAGTGGGGGCTCAGTGGGGGGCTGCGGGGTCACGGGCAGTGGGGGCTCAGTGAGGGGCTGCGGGGTCACGGGCAATGGGGGTTCAGTGGGGGGCTGCAGGGTGGGGGAGGGGGTCACGGGCAGTGGGGGCTCAGTGGGGGGCTGCGGGGTGGGGAGGGGGTCACGGGCAGTGGGGGCTCAGTGGGGGGCTGCGGGGTGGGGGAGGGGGTCACGGGCAGTGGGGGCTCAGTGGGGGGCTGCGGGGTGGGGGAGGGGGTCACGGGCAGTGGGGGCTCAGTGGGGGGCTGCGGGGTGGGGGAGGGGGTCACGGGGAATGGGGGCTCAGTGGGGGGCTGCGGGGTGGGGGAGGGGGTCACGGGGAATGGGGGCTCAGTGGGGGGCTGCGGGGTCACGGGCAGTGGGGGCTCAGTGGGGGGCTGCGGGGTGGGGGAGGGGGTCACGAGGAGTGGGGGCTCAGTGGGGGGCTGCGGGGTGGGGGAGGGGGTCACGGGGAATGGGGGCTCAGTGGGGGGCTGCGGGGTGGGGGAGGGGGTCACGGGGAGTGGGGGCTCAGTGGGGGGCTGCGGGGTGGGGGAGGGGGTCACGGGGAGTGGGGGTTCAGTGGGGGGCTGTGGGGTGGGGGAGGGGATCACAGGGAATGGAGGTTCAGTGGGGGGCTGCAGGGTGGGGGAGAGGGTCATGGGGAGTGAGGGTTCAGTGGGGGGCTGTGGGGTGGGGGAGGAGGTCACGGGAGTGGGGGTTCAGTGGAGCACTATGGCTTTGGGGAAGGAGTCACAGGGAGTGGGGGTTCAATGGGGTGCTGCAGTCTGGGGGAAAGGGGTCACTGGGGGGGCTGGTCTGCCGTACCATGGCTGTTGGGTGGTTGGGGCCCCCATCACTGGGAGAAAGGAGGGTTTGATGGGGGTTTACTGGAGGCTGCATCTAGGGACAAACTAGAGGGTAGTAGAGTGGTAGGGCTGGGGGGAATTACAGAGGACTGTTTGGCAGTAGAGTGGTGCTATGCTGGTGACACCCAGTCTCCTGGGGAATCCCCCAGTCCTGGAGGCTATAATGGTGGAGATTAGTGGCACTATGGGTAGACAGTTGTTTGGGCTGAGTGTGACAGAACGGGGCTATAGGGATGATTATCAGGGAAGGGGGGTTGTGAGGTGGCTGTTGGTGGGAGGGTAGTAGTGACAGGGGCTGTGACGGGATGGTTATTGGAGGAAGTTTGAGGGTTACACACAACGTGGAAGGATAGAAGCAGTCACGGAGATTGGGATCTCTTCCCATGTTGCTGAGTGTCATAGTAGGAGACTGGAGTGCAAGCATCTTTGTGGGGAAAGTAACGCTGAGCAGAGATTTGTTGGAAAGTAGCGCAGGTTCCTGACATTGATATTAAGGTCTGTGTCTGTTTATATATTTGTTATTTCCAGCTGACGGGTAAAGATGGAGAGGGGGAGAGGAGGAGGAGGAAGGAGTGTGGGGGGCTCCAGCCTCCACAGGAGCATTTACTCCCAGTCTCAACAGCAGTATCACTATCCTGCCTCCTCTCAGGGGGGCTGCATGGAGATCCAGGAGCTAGCCTCCAAAAGGGTGGACATCCAAAAAAAGCGATTTTATCTGGATGTGAAGCAGAGTTCCCGAGGCCGCTTCCTGAAGATAGCGGAGGTCTGGATAGGAAGAGGCAGGCAGGAAAATATCAGGAAAAGCAAACTGACTCTCTCCTTGTCTGTGGCTGCTGAGCTGAAGGATTATCTGGGAGATTTCATAGAGCACTATGCCCATTTGGGCCTCAAAGGCAGTCATAGTCATAGACATGAACACAGTAATGGCAAAGAGCAAGATTTGAGAAGGCGGCAACAGCATCATCTGCTTTCGCCTCCAGCATCTGTTGAATCAGAAGAGCATCCTCACAGTGTCCTGAAAACTGAATATATAGAAAGAGACAACAGGAAGTATTATCTAGACCTGAAGGAGAATCAACGTGGGCGTTTCTTAAGGATTAGACAAACCATGATTAGAGGACCAGGCATGATAGGTTATTTTGGCCACAATTTGGGACAGGAACAGACTATTGTCCTTCCAGCCCAAGGGATGATTGAATTCAGGGATGCTTTGGTCCAGCTAATTGAAGAATATGGGGAGGGAGATATAGAAGAACGACGAGGTGGGGGTGATGAACCCCTTGAGCTTCCAGAGGGGACTTCCTTCAGGGTGGATAACAAGCGGTTCTACTTTGATGTGGGATCAAACAGGTATGGCATTTTTTTGAAGGTAAGTGAGGTGAGACCACCTTACCGTAACACCATCACTGTCCCGTATAAAGCGTGGACAAGGTTTGGGGAAAACTTTATCAAGTATGAAGAAGAAATGAGGAGAATTTACAACAGCCATAAAGAGAAAAGAATGGATGTCACAGGTGACAGTGGTGAAGAGCAAGAGGGTCTGGAATAGAGTGCATTTGAACTGGTTGTCAGGCAAAACAGAAAACCATAAATTGACTGGAGGTAGTGTGAATATTTAGTAGTTTGAAGAAGTTGCCCCTCATTTTTTGCAAGTCCTCTTCCTGTTGTTAGTAATAACTCCAGTATATAATACTTCTGAAGTCTGGTTATGTTAAATGACACCCAACACATCTCTCTAATTCCTATTGGAATATCAGCCTCCCAAATCTAAAAGAATCAGCTGTTTCAAGTGTTGAAGGCTATGAAAGTATGCATATCAGCACAAAAATCTGACATTCTGACCTTTAAATAGTCTAGGTAAGGCTTGTGTTGCACAAGAACATGATACAAAAAAGCCAGACGTACCTTATGCTGAAAAGTATTGGTTTCTGCTTATGATGGGTTTTCCAGAACTAAATATTGTCCATGCTGAGTTAAAATCTGAAACGCTTAACTACAGGTCATTTACCACAGAAATTGACTTTGTATGCATTTTATCTACTTATACGAGGAAAGGTAGAAATTTTAAATCAGTGTTCACTAGTTGCTGAATTTTAAGAAATGTTCTTTATGGATAAACTCTTGATAGCAGGTCAAGCCTTTATAAAGGATTGTCAAAGAGTGGAATATTAATTTCTTAGCTTAATAGTTCTGTGGTAACCAAAAAATTCGAGTGCCACAGAAAAGTAAAGCTGTGTTTGAATTGTGATGGGTTATCCCAAATTAATGAAAATAATCCATTCTTCATCTACATATTACATCATGTAAGGTTGAGGATTTTTTTAATGTACTCTCAAAATTTCAAAAACTATTTTTATATTATTGGTGGTTTGGGGGGCTCTAACAAGGAGCTGGGAAGTGGGCATTTTGGTGGCTGAATGATTGTTACAAGTGGGTTTCCAGGGTTTTCTCCCAATTTTATGAGTAACACAGGTATGATATTAAAAGTATGAGGATAGCTTCTGGTTTCGTCCTTCTGCTTTGAGGAAAAATCTTTGGGAGAGTTTGGTGCACCACTTAATTAGTATAAAAATGCTTCTCTAATTTCATACTTATTGGTAGCGCATTTACAATGCTATGGCTAAAGCGGTGTCAGCATTTCCATTACAAATTTATTATTTTTATAGGTTTCAGTATTCCAAGATAATATCTATGCCCCCACCTCCATCACTCCTTCCCCACCATGTTAAAGCTGAGGCCATGATCCTGCAATTTGAATCACATGGGCAGACTGTTAGGCCTGCGTGAAGTCGCCTTGAAGACGATGGAGCTACATCTTCCCCCAGATTGCTTCCTTGAAATCCAAATACTCTGCCTGGAGGGGAAATGTGTAGTATTATCTGTTCAGGAGGGTTGAGATAAGAAAGGGGATATAGAATATTCTAAATGCTTTTGGATCTCAAAGCAAAAACAGATTTATTTTTATGAAGAAATTTTTCAGCATTTAGGGGCCAATTCATCTCTCACTGAAATCAATGGGAGTTGGATTGGGCTATAAATCCCTTGCTTAGACTCCATTTTGCCTGCCTTTTTTATGTATTTTTTTTTAAACTGCTACCGTATATCTACAGAAATTTATCACCACCCAAATCATGTTTTTTAATGAAGTCGCTGAGTGTGCATGAGGGCCAGCTATCTTTTAATCCGAACAGTAAATTTTAATCTGCTAACACACTTATCTGCACCCCAAAATTGTCTCCAGTCTTAATTTTAATCTGCCTGCACACTTGAAGGCCACACTAAATTCAAACACCTTATCATGTTTTGATCTGATATACCATTAGTAATATCAGGAAGGACTGTATGTGGGGTTTAAGTGAATAATCTGGCCTTTAGCTTGGATGCTAAAAATGATCAAACTACAAAAAAGCTTGCACCAAAGTCGCCAAAGAACTATTAGGAACATGTTATGCCTGTGACAGAAAAGAACAGATGTAAAGAAGTTAATTTCACTGTTTTAGGTGATTCCCTTAGAGCTAACAACCAGTTGGCCTAGTGTCAAAAAAAAAAAAAAATACCATAAACTAATCACCAATGTATAGATTGCTGTTTCAGATATTTTCTAATCCAAAGCAAAATTTTCTTATTTGGTCACTTGAATTGCTGATGGGCCATTTGGGCCACGACCAAGTAATTGAAGGTTATAACCTTAGTCTTAAGACTAATGGTTCCTATTGGATAGTGAAGTACTAAAAAAAAATAAATAAATAAAAAAGTGTTTTAAGAAGTCACAAATCGTACTAAAATAACTATTTATACTATTGTTGGCTTGATAGCAGAATATTAGTGAATGATTCATCAAAGCCTAAATTACCATCTCACTGATTGCCGCTGCCCATGACAGTGTCTAAAGTAGTGATGAACTTGTCAAAACTTCCAGCAATCTGGAACTATGAATGTAAGAACTTTTTATGCTCCCTGCTCCCCTTGCACGCCATCTCCACGTGGGTTTTCCCCTCTACACTCAGCATCTTCCAGTCTAAACTAATGTTTGCATCACTTGATATAAAAAGCTCATTCACTGGAATTGTTCCTCCGTAATATGTGCAATGCAGATAATCTTGCATTCCATGTGTTCTTTTGCTCTTAATGGAGAAAAATATTTTAATTGTGCAAGTAATTTAGTAATTTTAAAAAAATACATTTCCTTTACAGGTTTAAAAAACAAACAGGTGCAAAGTGGCATTGTTATTGTTATCAAGTTGCCATTTTGGAGAATTAGAGCCAGCCTATGTCTTAGCTATTGAAAGTGCTCCAGTGAAGATGTAGACGGGTATCAGTTTGCATCACTGCTTCATAATTAGGTTTCCTGTATTTATTAATTGGCCTTCAGAAATGCATTGATGTATTGTAACTGTTACCCCAGGAAGTCAGTATCTGGCTGCTGTACAAGCTCAGTTCTCAGCTCTGATACACAAGTAAGTGTTGCCTGTATTTTGTAAAACCAGCTAATGCACTTACTCTCACAGGGTGATACGCACCTGAGTATCCGGGACGACACTTGAGCTGGCTATCACCAGTTAAAGCACTGACTACTGGTTTTCCATAGAAATGTAAAGCACTGATTGCAAATACTATGATCCAAGCATAACATTAACAAACTCAAAATATAGCAATGCAAACTTACATTGGTTACATTTGGAAACGGATTCCTCATTATTTTTGGCAGTGTGTTCCCAGCTTTAGAGAGCAGCAGTATTATGCTGCTTATGTGCAGAAGGGCCATTATAACACAAAGGAATATTGAATTCCCAGTGCATTCTAAATAGATTGTCATTCTTTAAGCCCTAAAACTGCCTGACCCTTAAACTTGAGAAAAACACAAGCTTGTTTGCACTAAAGAGCATGGCCAAAAACAATTCTAAGAGGACAGGGTGAAAAGCATCAGTCTGAATCTCTTGAATTAATAGGTTCTCATGAGAGAATTTTACATTAAAGCCCTCACCTCTGTTTTAAAGCTGTGTGGTCTAGGCAGAAAGTCTGTCAGTTCTATAATTAAATAATAATGCACTTTATTTTGTAAATAATAGAAGCACATTTCTACTATTAGTTTGGTAGGATGTGTTTCAGTAATATATAGCCTAAATCTGTAAGAGGTGGCCTCCTGCATGCATGTCTGTCAGAGCTCTGTTGTAATCACTTGATCCAGTTACAATGGTATGGTAGAGAAGGCAGGCACTATTAAAAATCCCTTCAAAACCACAAGTCTGATTCCCTCCCCCCCGCCCCCCCGAGGTAGCGTAGCACCCACAACTCCAATTAACTTTATTTGGAGTTGTGGGTGCTCAGCATCTCTGAAAGATCAGGCTCCAGATATTTTGTAATGAATGTATAGCTATGTTTTGTACTCATAATCTTTATAGAGCTGGGTTCAATAACTCCATCTCACTTAGCTTTCTGTGACACTTGCTGTCACAGAAACCCTCATAATCCCAGAAATGTTGATGTGGAGTAGTGGGGGGATTGGGTGGGCTTCTGTGGTATTGAAACTAGCCAGTTTGTATTGAATCCAGCCATAGCGTGTAAACTTCCTTTCTTGTTGAAGTACAGATATAGTATGTTGTTGGTTGTAATAGTGCTATGGGAGAGTTGGAACATTACCTGCACTAGAATGGTAAGGTTCACCACCATGGCACTGTGTAGGACATCTCACCACCTGTGACCAAGTAGACTGTCAAATTTCATGAAATACAGAGAACATAGCAAACTTAAAATAAATTCTTGATTAGGGACTTTCAGAAGCAGCAACATTTACTCCTGCACCTGGGAGTGGGGAATCTATATTTTAATGCAACAAAACTTGAAATACACGTTTAATATAAATATCAATGATGTGTGTACTTTATCCAGAAAGAAACTGTGCTTCAATATATTAGCAATCTGCTCTTTATCATAAATGCTTCCTATGTGTATTTAATATGTATAAATCCAGTACGTGTATATTGTAAATCCAAAGTGAAATAATATATTTATCTGAAGTGCACAGTTTAAAAATGGGACTTAAAAATCAGTTTCTGCCTGGAACACAGTTTGGTTAAATGTGTTATTTCACTGAGAGCCATTACATATATTATTTATTGCATCCCTTTTAAGATTACTGCATTTAAATGTTTTGATGTATTATTTATTTGAAGTTTGGTGGAGAAGGGGATGGTATATGACTCTCAGTAGAGCTGAAGGAAAAATAGGAGAAAAAAATAAAACCTTATTTCAAGGTGTCTCGTGAAATAAATAGTCTTAGGCTTTACTGGCAGCTTTGTATGCTGGTTTACTGTTAGCTGCCATAGTGTTTCAAATCTGTCTTTAAATCCCCAAATCTTTAGTTAGGATAAATGTAAAATCCCAAATATGCTGCTAGAAGAGTTTAAAACAGGTTTATTTGTGTAAAGGCTTAAACAAAATTACCAAAAACAATTTTAATGTTCTTTTTCTGCTAAATGTATTTTAGTCAAATGGCTGCATCCTTTTTCTTCAGTGGCTTATTAAAATTACTTAAATTCTGTGGGGAGGAGAATTAGGAGAACTGTTACTTGCTTGACTAACAACCCTTTTAACCAAAAGTGTAGTAATTTTGTGCAATGGAAATGCATTTATTTTGTTGTTTGTTTTCACTGTACAGTGTCTTCACAGTGTGGAAAATGAGTTAGTAAGCAGGCTATAGTCCCATTGCAACAGTACATATGTTTCTTGTAAATACAATATATATGAAATCTACAAAATAAGTCCTAAAAAAACTATACATCTTGCATTTTATTTTCTATGCTATTTCCTCTAAGGTGAAAATATCTTAATCCTTCTGTGTCATGGCTTTTAAAAATCACCTTGTCTTTCCTATATGCTTTTTTAATAATTCAGATCTGGAACAGTTTTCTTTAGTTAGGTGAGAAATGAAAAAGTACACTACATATAAAATGCCAGCCACAAACAACTTGAAGTATTTTCTTATATACACATGCTATCAACAGAAATCCTAGAATTAGAGCAAAGTATTTATGGATCAAATGTGTGCATGTATTTGTAATAGTGTACATGTCAAATACATGGACAGGCATAGTCACAATTTTAAATACAAATGAAGTCCTAGTCCTGCAACTTTTGCTGAAGCTGACATCCCAATGCTAGTAGTCGCATGACTAAGGATTGCAGAATAGGGCCCATAAAATAATTATTTTTGATAGTAGCTCTTTTGCCTTTAAGTTTTGTCTCATATCCTGATCCTATTGAGGCAGATGGGAATTTTTCTAGTGACTTCAGTGGGAACAGGATTGGGCCAATTTGTGAATACCGTCTTTATGAGCAGTTGGGTACTACTGTATCAAAAAGTTGTATTTGAGTTTGGAGACCTTAATCTGCAGTTATAGTTGTACTGTGTATTCTCAATCAGTAATGGATATAGCTATTTTACATTATTGATACTGTCTAAGGTACTCTTATTGTCCTTTTGCCTTCATCTGGAGTCATTAACATTTTAGTGTACTGCTACAAAAAATGAAAAGTAAGCAAGTATGATTATCGGACAGTAGCATAAGATTTATTCATTAGATTTTTTTGTTTGTTTAGAGAACCAAAACCTACATCTGACTACAATTCTTGTAAAGGTTATTGATTTCTCTTTACATGGCAACTGCTTGCTGTTCATTATTATATTAGGAGTCTATTAGCACTATTAAATCTTAGTTTCTGACTTTGTTTATGGCAGAATTTGTAGGGTCACAGAATAAAAGCATCCATGTTAGGAGACAGGACATTCCTGGGATCAGGTATTTTGAAATATTAAAAACAGGCTTTTAGCCCAGCTGTTTTTAAACAAATAAATAAATACAAATCTGTGGAAGCTCTAAATGTTGGTGACAGCCTATTAAATGTTATGGGATTAACGGCTCTCACTATAACAAAGTGCTTTTCATGAAAACCTTACCACACCTGAGGTCTCTGTACCACCTGTACTTATACGTATACAGGAGAGCAGTATTTTAAAAATACCAAGACCTAGCAAACTTTTATCACTGGAGTTTAGGGTTGCCAATCTTAGCTGGACGTATTCCTGGAGGTTTCATCACATGACATAATAAGACTCCAGGACAATCCTGGAGGGTTTACAACCCTGCTGGAGTTCCAGTGTTTGTTATCCTGAAGTTCCATCTGATGCGGTAACTTGAACACATAACAAGTGAAATTTTTGGTAAACTAGAAAAACTGTTAAATATAATATAGCTGAAAGGGTATGTTTTTGATAGAGTTCCACTTATTGAAATGATGGAGCTTCTGGAGTAGAATAAAATAGCCAGCCGAATGAATAACAAAGAAGACATCCTGGCCCTAGTGAAGTCAACAGGAGTTTTTGTCACTGATATCAATGAGGCCAGGATTTTACCCAGAAGCAACAATTTGCGGTTCAAATACTGTCTGTCTAATGGGCATGAGAAAGGTCATCAGTGCTCAGCTGGGGCAAACATTTAGCCATGGAGTCAAGTAACATTGAAAGCATTTTCTTATTTTGTGCTATGCATCATGTTTATGGTATCATAGTTTCTCTATGTAAGAGAATGTGCCTGGCTGAGCTCATAAGAGGTTCTAAATTAAATCAGCGTTTTAAAAAATGCTAAAAAAAAAAAAAAGTCTCAGCATCAATAATAGCTGATTTTCTAGGAATGTCAAAACCTCAGTTTGAAGCATTGAGAACAGTTTGATGTAAACACAGCATTTCGGTGGTTAGTACAATTAAATAGTTATACCAAGCACTGTTTAATAATTTTAAGTATATGACCAAAGCCTGTCATGTTTTTTTAATTTGTTGGAATCAAGACTTCTTTACAGTAAGTTTATTTCTTATCTTTTCAGCCCTTTCTTGTCCGTTCTATGATACACATTCTTATTTCTTTTTCCTGTTTGACAGGCTTCTTTTTGATGGAAACTGGAAGGTGAAACCTAGAACCTAGAAAGATGCCCCTTTAAACTTTTGCAAATACATCTGTTTTAAAAATGTATCAAACCTCTCCTACATTACCTGTATTTAATATTAAACTCAGAAAATCATGCAGCTCATGGATTTGGGTTGTTAATTTAAATACTGCCAATTAAATTGGCTTCTTAATCACTGGGTGAAATTCACCCAGTGGGCAGAGGGATGTTTCATGGCATAAGTATGTGAATTTCAACCTATGCACCATATGGATCACAAACAAGATAACTTTAAAATGGATAGATTCAGCCAAGAGAGGAAAGAAGTGCATATCAGTTACTCTAAGACTTCTGACCTTGAAGCTTTCCACACACACACACACACACACACACACACACACACCTATATAATATTTATAAAAATACACAAACATACTGGGGGGTGGAGGAAGGGAAGAGTGTGTGAGAGAGCCTGAGAGGGCAGGATGTTAACAATATGTCAATATTCAATAGTATGCTAAAAAATCTAGCAAGTAGATTTTTTTTTTTTATTAAATCAGATATGTTCGGTACATATTGCAAATAGCAAGCTTTTCTTTACTATGAAAACATTTAATTGTTAATGCAAAAAATGTATTTACACTCAGAATGGTGGCACAACATGATTTCTATAACTGATTTGATTAAAATATCCAGCAATATATGCACTCAGTGTTTGGGGTCAACCTTAAATCCATACAAATACTTGTCAAATTGCATTATTAACACATTCTGTTGAAGAGGAGCAGAGGGGGACAGGAACAGAAGCGGCCTGCAGGAGAATGGGAGGGATAGGAGCAGAAGGATTAGTTACCACTAGACCACACTCTTTCTCGAAGTTGGAATTTGAACCCAGCATTCTTCTATCACTAAACAGTTATGTAACCCGTTGCGAAGTGTGTGTCTCATTCCCCTCAAACGTTGTAGTCCGCATAGAGGATAACAGCCTACTACTGCTACCAGTTACTCCATTAGCCCAAATGGTGGAGGTCTGTGTGATGGATTTAAAAGTCCCAGCCCTGTTGCTGACCCAAGTTGGGGAGTCAATAAGGTTCCAAAAGATGGAATTTGGGTTTGTTTGTTTTTTAAATATAGGCAATTCCATTTTTTAAAAGATTTACAGTACGAGAATGTTAAGATTGCAAAGTCAAGTACTCAAAAGTTAAGAAATGCCAGAATTAAGGTTGCACATGCTAGTTGGCACCCTTGTGTGTGTACATTTTGATAGTCTTTAATTACATGGTCATTTGTTTCAGTAGGACCCTGCTTCATTCAGTGCACAAGATGGACGGTGGACAGGGAATGAATCAGGGTTTTGCAGTGAAGGAGAATGTTGTCTGTTGGACCCCTGGTTCATTTGTTGCAGAAGTTGGAAGATGTGTAGTGGGCAAGGCAGAGGACTTCAAGAAGAAAAAGGATAGTCCAGCTGAATGCTGGACTAGAATTGGTGTCTATCCCTGCCTCTGCCAGAGAGTTCCTGTGCATTTCTCTGTAAGTCACTTACACTAAACTTTTCACAGGTGGTCATTAACTGTGTTCACCATTCTCAGGGTGCCCACTGAGAAATGCCTGGGGCCTGATTTGTGGAAGGGCTGAACACAGTTACAACTGAGGTCAATGGGACCTGTATTCTGTGCTAGAACATTGTTACATCTTCTGAAACATAAGTGTCTCAAGTTGGATACTTAAAAGTAATGAACACCTGACAATTTTGGCTTTATTCTGTCTGTGCCTCAGTTACCCATTTGTAAAATGGGGGGAAAAATCTCTTACTACCTCACAGAGGTGTTGTGAAGGATATATTCATTAATGTTTGCAAAGCACTCAGATACTACTGCGATGAGTGACAGGGAAAACTCCAAGATTCATTGCAGGATTAGAGTGTGTGCAATAAAATAGGTGTGGTGTCATACATGGAATGATGAGTATAAAAACAGTCGCTGCCTCATTCCCAAACACGCTGTGCACTGAATGAGGAAGAGCTTCTTTGGGGGGGAAAAATAGTCTGATATTATGAATTAAAGACTGCGTTCACCTGAATATGCACAAGAGGGCTGAATTTAGGTTGCACAGGCAACCTTAATTCTGGTATTTCCTACATTTTGAGCACTTGACTGTTCAATTTTAATGTTCTTTTAACTGCCAATTTTTTTCTGAGGAATACAAACCACAGCCAGCAAATAGTGCTTTTTAACATAACTTAATAGGACAAAGAAAAGGCACTTCACTAGCCTAAGAGTATTCCCTGGCTGAATTTTAAAGACCTGCTGCAAACAATGGAGGTACGAGAAACTCTCAGAAAAAGTTATAAGAATCTCTTATAATGGAAGGTGTTAGGCAAACTAATTATATGGGTCTAGCTCCCTTTATTATAATGCACAAAAAAGGCTGGAGTCTTCCTAACTGTTGCTCCTCCCTATGATTTTCAGAGATGAAGTATTGACTTTACCGTGCTGTCTTATGGGTGTCAAAATGTTTTCACTTAACCACATTTTTAACTGTTCGAAGCTCATACAGATTGTGCCAGCATTTGTGAGTTCAGGCTACATTGCCATAGTATCTGTATGCTCTCCTCCGCAGACAGTGAAAGTCTTGTGTTTAATCAGGAGTATTTTGTTTGGTGAAAAAAATTTCTTCTTGTAAATCAGCCTTTCCAAATCCCACTAATGATGGACCTGGCAATGATCTGACTGCAGAAATAATGTGGTTGGATAAACTGTATGTTCAAGACATCACAGAATTTCTCCAGCATGTAAAGGGTAAATGTTTGTGTCAGTGCAATTTCTAGGGAGAATGTAAAGATTTGTGTGAGGATTTTTTTTAATATACACCTCCTTATGTATGCCAAAACCTTCTAGATTATTTAAACTGAGGAGTAAACTATTAATCTGAAGGGCAAAGAAGTTTCATACTTGGGCAAGATGGTGGTTGCAACTCTGGAGTTTTCATGCAGGTTTGGAAGAAGCTAATGCTGCTGTTGAAAAGATTAGCCTGTTGTTTTCTTGTCCTAGCTGGTTAATGTTGACAGACATGCTGCTGGCTAGAAACTGCTTGCTTGTAGGTGTTAAATCTTAGAAGTCCCAAGATGTTGGAGTACTACCCTTTGGTGGCCAGGCCTGGGGATGAAGAAATCACAGGCTTTCTTGTCAGGAGTGGTGGCATCACATTGCCCATAATCTAGAAGCAACCCAGTTGCACTTTTTTCCATCATTTTTTAAGATGGTGGCCTGGTGAACTTCTCCCCATATACCTACTCTTCAGGAATTCATTGGCAACTTGTAATGGGGCACATCCCCTCTCATGTTACTGGCATCATCCATTGGTTTTTGGTTAGATCAGTTTTTTGAAGTGAAGAATCTCCCCATTTCAGGGTTAACTGTTGGCTTGGAAATTCTGCAAGGTCAGTAGAGCTGCCAATGTATGGCCAATCAGTCACTCAGCAGAGCTGCAAACTCTGCCCTTGAATCTGCACCATTAAGATCATGGGGAGCTTTGCCATAGATTTCAATGGGTGTAGGAGCCAAACCCATTCTAAGATATAGACAGACAGAGTCAATTCACATCAGCTGTTCTTGGTCATGAGATCCACCAAGATCGTTTTTTAGTACCATCTTGCAAAAATGTATTTAAATTTTTTCAAAAATAATTAAAAAATGCAAAGCTAGTATAAAAGTTAAAACTGAAGCGTTCTCTTCTGAGGCCCCCCGCTTGCAACTTCTCTAGTTTCACAGCTGCTGGTCTTAAGAGAAAAAAATTCCCAAGCAGACAACATTGGCTAATTCAACAGCTCTACTGACCTTGCAGAATTTCCACATTCTGCTGGTCGGATCTTACACTATAGAAACAGCATAAAAATAAACCTATAGAAATCCCAACTTAATAAAAGCCTTGCTTTAAAACAAAGGGGAAATGTTGGGGTCTTGGACCCTAAATATTCACAATTTTAGGTTCAATTTCTATGTAGGTGTATTAGGTCTGCACACTGCATGTTCATGTTCTATCTTTCTATAGTTTCATTTTGCAGCTTGGTTCACATGTAACACAGAATATAGCCAGTAGTTGATTGGAAAACATGGTGGCGTGGGGGTGGTTATGCCAAGCAGACCAGCTCTTTGTAACTACTTTTGGGGAAACACTGCCTTTAATGACCTCTTTGGAGATACTCTTTGGTGCAGAGCTTTATACAATTTCATCAAATAACTTGCATCTAACAATTTTCTCTGCTTGCTGTAGATTGACTTGTGCATTTTTTTTATTGTTGTTCCCTCGAGCATACTCATCTATCTTTGAGCTGCTTGCAGTTAGGAATGTGATATCTTGATTGTCAGGAGCCTTAAAAAGGCATCTAACATTAAACCAAGGTTTTTGATGGAGGAAAAAAAAAGTTCTTTTCTGACAGACCAGCAAACAATGACTTTTCTTTAAGAATATTATTGTAACTAATTCAGGATTTTTAAAAAGTGACCATACTACTGGCTGATCTGATTGACAATTGGAAGCAATTTACATTGAACTCATTGGGTGAAATCCTGGCTTCCACAGAAGTTGTGGAGTTTTGACATAAGCTTCGTTGTGGCCAGGATATCACCCATTAGCTTTCCAACTTTACAGTTGAGTCTCCGCTTCTTCCAAAAAACTGCTTTAGGCAACTCTTGCTGGGTCTCAAGTGATATACTGTGTTATACTGTTTGTTCAAAAAGTGTGTGTGTTTCATTTTGCAGCATGTTTCATGTGTAACCCAGGCTAGCCAGCAGTTGATAGGATGGTAGCCTGGGGGTAGTTATGCCAAGCAAACCTTTGTAACTACTTTTGGGGAAACACTGCCTTTAATGACCTCTTTGGAGATAGTCTTTTCTGTGCAGAGCTTCATACAATTTAATCGCAAATAACTTGCATCTAAGGCTCCTTACAATCAAGTGCTCATCCAATGAGATGAGGAATTTTTTTTATTTGAACTGTGGGGGTGATTTTTGTTTTGTTTTGTTAATTTTTTGGTGGGGTTGTAATTCAACCTCCCAGAAAATCTAACTGGGTTGAAAAGTTGATTGGATTCTCCTCAGTCAAATTTTCATCCAGTGTGTGTAAAAAGCAAGGTAATGTGATAACGTAATGCAGATAAAATTAGATAAAATTCCCTTCTATTTGATACTGCCATCATCACCATAATATTTGAGTGCCTTTCAGATGTGCATTTAAGCATGCGACTGCATCTGTCACATGAGGATTGTTCTTTCTCTCGTCCTGTCCCCGGCTGTATGTGCAGTATAATTTTAATGTACACATAGTAACCTGGATATTTATATCAGAGAAGGTAGGATGAAGAAGTGCACCTTACACTAGTAGTGGAGGTGGTGAGGTTTGTGGTACCTGCTGGGGAATTTTATTCCAAAGTCTTGGAATGGCCCCAAGAAAGCTCTGTCTCCTGCACAGATGAGCTTCACCCTGACAGCTCCATTGTGCCTGAGGAGCAGAATGTGTTTCTGAAACTTTCACCAGTTCAGACATTACATAGAAGACCGTCTCAATTACATTGAAGAGGTTAGCACAGCCCTATTAGCTTCAGCAGTCAGTCTCTGCTATAAGGTGACATCTGATTGTGCAGCTCTTGGATTCCTTTGCTTGCCAATCATGTTCAATGCGCTGTTCTCCGTTATCTTCTAATCTCCTAATGCATTACTTGTTAAAAATGGGCTTCTCTCCAAGTTCCAGTGAACAGTTCACTTGTTTGCAGATCAGACACGTCAGTTTATTCATTTTGTACGAAAGGTCACAGATCTTCCATTTTTGGATTTATTCAGACAAAGTGGGATTCACCTACTAAAATTAAGGCACACAAAGGAACCTTGTTTCAATGAATACTTGTTAACAAAATAGACCTGTTTAAAATAATTTGTTTTCAGTCCATCAAAAAAAGCTACAATAATATAACTAAATATTTTAAAAAGAGGCCCTGACCCCCCCAAAAGGGTGCATTTGTTTTTAAAGGAAATTCATTGCATTAAAGTAAAATTACTGAGTAATTGTCCCTGTAGTAATTGTTCTCTTTAAATACTGTGCCCATAAAAATGTTAACTTGGTGCAACAAGTTTCTTTTTTTAAAAAGTTTTCTCTTGTTTTGAATCATGTTGTTAGTACACTGACCATTAGTACACTGACCGTAATTGTATTAAAAATGTCTTGACTAGCTAAATGAAAATTCCTGAACTATTCCAACATGAAAAAGGAAACATGAAATTTTAGAAACACTTAATAAAATAAAAATTCCTTTGCAGGAGATAAAGGAGAAACAAGAAAGAAAAGGAAAAATAATTTTTTTCTAATGCACTTATCTTCTTTGTTCCAATCACCATGCTGATGGTAGTAGCTCATTTCTATAGCTACTAATCAGGTGTGTGTGTGTATAATATGAAACTCATATTTCATTTGAGTGGTTCATTGTTCCAGTTAGACTTTTCTGTGATGCATAAACCTGACTTAGAAATAAACACTTTGAAGAGAAGTTACTGTTCTTTGAAAATCAGTCCTTTGTCATAGTACCAATCTTTCCTTTCTCAGGTAGGCCCAGCGTGCATTTCTGTTAGGGCTAAAAAAAGTTATTTATGGGTGAACAAACCATTGGTCCTCTTGGTATGCCTAATGAATTCTCCCAAGTCCTGGCTGGGGTTTCACTTGCTCGATTTGGTGTCTTTGCTATGCCTAAGTCAGTGTTCTGAGATATGTACCTCCAAAGTCAGCTATTCTAGAGTCTTGCTTGGAAAAATTGTTTGTTTGCAGAGTCACTTCTCACCCACAACTTGGCAACATTATGACCTGTTGTCTTCCAGTCAAACGAGCTGACTTTTGGAATGTTTCTTCTTCAGAAGTACACCTTTGTTTCTCCCTTAGAAGTGTGCGTCTCAAGTTGTTGATTTGTGACTGGCAGTGGCTGTTGGGACTTCTTTCTGTTGTGTTTGTCTCGGTGGTTTCTGTACTGTAGTGCAGCCTTTTGGATAGGTTACCTGATGAGTTTATACATTTAGTGTTCACTTGATTCAGAACTTGTAGAGAAATTGCTAGTGGAGTGTACATATAGTCTAGAACTGACATTAATTTATGGCCTTCATTCTTAATAAAAATTCCCAGTAGCTTTTAAGTCACTTATCGTAAATTCAATTGATTCCTTACATTTTAAATATTCAGGTGACATTCTTTTAAAGCCAGTTCGTGGTATCAAGGCTTCCAAAGGTTGAAGAGATGGCATCCCACTTTCTGTTCAGAGCTCACGTAAAATGTGTTTCCAATTACAGCTTTTATTCCTTTATTTTGGTTTCTTTGGAGTATTTCTCAAGGAGGAGTAAGGAGGCAATAAAGATTTTAGGGAGGGAAAGCAATGAGGTCCAAGGGTGGTATTCCATCAGGAAGCCTAACCTTTGCTTCTAACTGCTGGGAACAGGGAGAGTGCTAAGATTCCTAGCATGCTACCCCTGTACTCTTCTTTTGGGCTGTTTCTTTCATATCCACCTTCAGCTCAGAGGTGTCTGATAAACTTGAAGCTCCTGTCCCACTCTCCTTTATATGTTGGACAAGAGAAGAGTCTCTCTCTAACCTCCTCAAGAGCCTTCTGTCCCTCCCCAACCATTTTGGATGCTGCAGTTGATGGCTTCACTCCTCTACCCTTATCCTGGCCCCTAGCTGCTGCAAGGAGAGATTCTCCACTCCTCCTCTCCCCCAGCCTTCTGAGTGTTTCCTGTCATTCCCCGAGTACCTTTAGTGCCTGATTTTGTTGCTTTCTCATAGATGATTCCTGTGAAACTGTACAATGTCTTGTTGTTTTCATACCGCTACTGGTTGAGACAGCAGTGGGCAGCGGCACAGGCACTGCACCCATTAGCTTCCATAACTCAGAAACGTGGTGCTGCATCACTTCACATCAAGGAGTTCTTCTCAACCAAGGGGCTACACTTTTTTTTAATGTTTAGATTTTGCAGCCTAGCCCCCCCATTGAGTGGGGAAAGCTATCTAGCTGACAGCTGAAAATCCACCTGCTTATTTGCAAGTTCTAACTACAATGTATGAGAGGAAAATCAAGGATTCTTGATTACATCAGTAATAATCCATAATGATGACTACAGTTACTATGGTTTAAGTGAAATTCATTCTGCAATCAACAGAAACTGTTATGTTTAAGATGTATTGGTGGCAACTGCATATTTTCTCCCAAGTCCTTAAATTCTCTGGAGATTGTTGACAGGGATGATCTGAACAGATATCCTTAGAACTTAATAGGTTCTGTTCAGTGGAGTTCCAGGAAAAGCCACTCTGGTAGGAACAGGGTTTGTCAAATAACAACATTTTGCTTCTGCCATTCTATATGAGTTGCCAAAATGCAGAATGCATGGCTCTGTAAAAGATGCCAGCTCTGCGTATCCTCAGAGATTATGGAAAGGAGACAGCCGTTCTTCTGCACTTTTATCTCAGCATCTCCACACTCTTACGTTCTTCATGGCTTCTTGATAGGCTTTACTTCACCATCACCTCTGTTGACATTATGTATCACATTATGTATCAATCACTCAGCAAACATCTGAGGTGAAGCCATGGCCGACAAGCAGGGCCGGCTCTAGGTTTTTTGCTGCCCCAAGCAAAAAAAAAAACAACAAACACACCTCCAGGAGCGCAACTTTCGAAACAAACAAACAAACAAAAAAACACTCCTCCGGGCACACAGGAATTTTGCGCCTGAAATTGTGCCACCCCAAGCACGTGCTTGGTTTGCTGGTGCCTAGACCTGGCCCTGCTGACAAGGGAAAGAAAGGAGGACAGTTGTACTGGGGCTCTGAGCTCAAGGGAACCCCCAATGTGTCTGTAAAGTCTGTGTAAATAAAGAAATGGGAGGAAATGGGGCCCTAGTGAACATGATATACTAAGGCTTCAATGATGAGCCTGGCAGAAGCTATTGTGGAGGTTGGCTTCTAATCTGAAAATGACAGTTTAAGGTGTAAGTCTTGCATATAAACATCATAATATCTTCCACAATAGAATATGGTTACATATCCTATATGACTATCTCATCCAGTGTGTCATATGTTTGTAGTCTTCAGTAAATTCCAAGGACGGGGCTTGTTGTGAGTTCAATCCTTGAGGGGGCAATTTGGGGATTGGTCCTGCTTTGAGCAGGGGGTTGGACTAGATGATCTCCTGAGGTCCCTTCCAACCCTAATAATAATCTGTGATAGATTTCCTTATTGTTGACCCTTTGTTTGATTCCTTGGCAAACCTTACTTAACCTAGTTCATCATGGAGATAATCCTATATTTTAAGACCCGGTTAATGTGAGACTGTTACTTTGCAAATTCTGCACACTCAGCCTTTTCCTGCTAGCACAGGGATTATGCTAGCACACAGTGAAATTTCCAGACAAGATTCTGTGTTCAACAAATCACATTTTTAGTAATGTTTGTATAGTGCTTTGACAATGTGCACCACAATATACAGGCTCAGTAGTAGTATACTTGTACCATAGTTTCATAGCTTTTTAAGGCCAGAAAAGAGCATTAGATCATCTAGTCTGATATGTATATTTTAGACCAGAGAATTTCACCAAGTTACCCGTATTGATCCCAATAACTTATTTCACTAAAGCAGATCTTCAAAAAGGCATCCAGCTTTGATTTGAAAACATAAAGACATGGAGTCCATCACTTTCCTCGGTAGCTTGTTCTAATGGTTAGTGGTAAAGAAAACTTGTGCCTTATTTCTGCTTTGAATATGTCTATCTTTCACCCATTGGTTCTTGATCAAGTCTCCCCTCAGACTTCCTTCTGATAAGCTTTAACAAATGGAGTTCCCTGTCCTTGTTTTCATCCTTCAAATCATTTTTGTGGCTCCTTTCTGCACCTTCTCCACTTTTTCAACATTTTAACATGTGGCCACTAGAACTCCAATGCAGTACTCCAGCATCGGTCTCACCAATGCCATGTACAAGGTCAAAATCATGTCCCTATTCCTGCTTGCTACTCCCCTGTTTTTATATATTAACCGTCTTGCCACTGTGTCATCACTGATCTCATGCAGATGGTCTCCTAGACTTTCACGAAGGAGGACTAGCATATTGTGCAAGACATGGCAGTCTGGAGCATCTTACCAGCATTGTATGTAACACCTTATGAGTAGACGTGGTATGAATTTTTAAAATTTCTTCATCAAATTAGAGCAGTTCAATATTTTGGTTCATAATGCCAGTTGGTCAATATAAGAGTGACAGGACTTAATGCACCACTAAGAAGACTTTGATTTGCCAGGCAAAATATCCCATAGCCAGACCATTTTGTGCTGCTATTTATATTATAGTACCACCTAGAGGTCTCAAGTGACATCAGGGTCCCATTGTGGTAGGTACTGTACACACACATTGTGAAAGAGTCCCTGCCCTGAAGAGTTTACAGTCTAAATGTACAAGACAGACAAAGGGTATGGGGAAAAGGAAGGATCAGCCCCATTTTACAGATGGGAACTGAGGTACATGGAGATTACTTGCCCATTGTGACAAAGGAAGCAGAACTGCCTTACCCACAGCACCACGCTTCCTTTCAGATTTCACACATGAAGAATATTTTGGCCAACGTTAATCATTTGGTGGGAGACCTCTGAGAACTATCTACAAAGTACAAGAAGTGGTTGTGATTAAATAGTTGTCACTTATCTCTGAGTCAGTCCTCAACCAATGTTATAATCATTGGTGAGAGCCATTCATGTCAACATTGTGTCGGAGGGCTGTGCTTCTGAAGGTTCTACCTCCTGATGACTTACCATTGTCAGAGATTAGCCCCTGTTTCCTGGCTGAATTTCAAGTGATTTATATTTTGCCTAATTAATTCCCCCTGCAATTTTAATTACATAAAATTGCATCTGCACTATACTTCTGTGTAGCGTTGTCATGTGCTGTTAAGCAGCTGCTGCACTCCATCCTAGAAGTTGCAGCATTTTGGCAGTAGGTAAAATGATCTCTGTATAACCTTTATGTATTCCCTGCATCATTGTAGCTTAATTAATAATCATAAAATGCTTTAAGATCATCAGGTGAAAGTCACTGTAAGTACAAAGCACTGATATCATTTAGCTGCCATCAAGCACTTCAGGAATGTGTCTCCTAGCATTGGAGGCAAATCTAAATATCTAGCAACAAATGTCTATCTATAGAAAAGACCTGAGAATATATTTTTCAGCCTGAAATTGCTCTGACTGAGGTGAGATGCACTTAGCAGGCATAAAATACTTCCTGTATCAGAAATAGAACAAAGGCTCTGAACTTGGGAGAAAATGCACTTCAAGTGTGCTTAGATGATTGCTGTGACTTGGAGTCACCATTGCCTCAGACCATACAGCAGTAGTGAGCTGATGTTTGGTAATGTCCACAGAGCCACATAGCAATAATGATACGTTGGTTCCAGTGATTGAATCTGTCCTTCACTGGGACAGCTGTACTCCAGGACACTAGGTTGGTCCTTGGTCTTTGACCAAGACTTGTGTGTTTTACAAAGTCAAGGAGGCATTAACTGAAATAGGACCGTTCCATCAACTTTGTAGATGAGTTATTAATTACTGCACCAACATTCCTGGGTGTGCAAGATATGAAGATGAATATTGGATATCATCATGGCAGAAGCTTGTGTGCTGTTTTTGCCTCTTCCACTGCTTCACAGACAGTCCAGGGCTGAATGGAAAGACATTGTTTTCAGTGCTTTGAGTGCCTTCTGCTATTTTCTGCAGAACTACTGAAAAGATTCATTTTTCATCCATTACTGATTTTCTGAACCATGTATAAAAATGGGCATTTTTTTTGGCCTTCATGACAGTTATATTTGTATAGCTACAAAATGCTACATTTTTCATGTAGTATTTAAACTTTGCTGCAAATAAAAGTGAAAAAATTACAAGCCAACTTAAGAATTTTACTTATTTTTATGCATAGCTGGCACTTGCTTATTAAGAATATCTAAACATGATTTTCTAATGCATATTTTTATTTTTTTATTCTCAACTGAACTTCTGAATGTCAAAGTGATACATTGTAGCAATACTAAATGTTGCATTTGACCACGAGCATCAGCTGAATCAAACATTTGATTTACCATACTTGAAGTTGAAGCCGTTCAAAAGTTCAGAGAAAAAGTATACCCTAGAGTACAGTCCATTCAGGATCACAGGGCATTGCCATTCAGAAGATGGATTAAGGGCTCAATCAATAGAAAATGTATCATTCCCCTGAGTCTTGGACAGGCACAAGTATTGGGGGGGTGGGGGGAGAGAAGGAAATATTTCTATGGCAGGCTGACTTTTATTTTAAGTGGTTGCTGTCTGAGGCTGCCCAAGGGGTTGATATGTTAGAATGGTTCCTCAGAGAAATGATTAATGAGTAAAGTAGGAGAGGCAGTCGGAGGTGATAAACTGCACAGCCATAAAGAAAGATTAATCTGTCACATGGACATCTTCACGTATGTGTGTGTGGGGGGGTGTAAACGTATGGTACAGTTAAGAGTGAATGTATTCCCTGAATGGCTTGTGGTTTTATTAGACACTAAATATTTATCTTTGATTTTGAAAGGCATTGAGCACGCATACAACTCAGTGAAGGCAAGAGGATGGCAAAATTTTTGAAAAATCAGACCCCTGGATTATAATGAAAGAACTGCTATACTTTGTGGGTCAAATGCAGTGAGGAAAGGAACTATTTTCCTACTACATGGCCAATTCCAACTCAAGAGCAAAGGCATTTTACAGATATAAAAGAGATGCTTTATTTTTCTCTTTTAGACTAAGCTCAGTACAGCTGTGATGGTTTTAAAAAATAAATTCTAGGAGTACAAAAGATGAGGATCCAAATCCTCCACTGTCCAATAGTTTATCCTTACTGTGAAGTTGCATTTTGTTTCCAATTTGCATTTTTCCTAACTTCAGCTTCCAGATGGTGGATCTTGTTATAACTCAATCATAGTCCAAGTATTTACACAGAAAAAAGGCTGTTTGATATTAGGAAGCCTTAACCTACAGATTGTTTCCTCTTAACTTTCTCTTTGATAACCTAAATAGATTAAATCCCTTTAGTCTCTCACTGCAGTGCAGATTTTCCAGGTCACAGTATTTTTGTATCTTTGATTAGAATCCTCTCTGATTTATTCATCTTCTTTTGAAGTCTAGATGCCCGGACTGGATGCAGTAGCCCAGTTATGGGCTTACTAATGCTGTCTACATAGGTAATAACACTTCCCAACTCCAGTTGTGTATTATCTTGTCTATACATCCAAGAGTTGCATGAGCCCTCTTAGTCCTGTTGGGATCTCATGTTCAGTTGGTTCCCCTCTGTAACTTTTAAGTTCTTTCCAGAATACAGTCCCCCATCCTGTAAGTGTGACTTGCTGCCTTTGTTCCTGAGTATGTGACAACCATGTTTGGTTGCATTAAAACACATCATTTGATTGCATCTGGCTTACAAAATGATCCTGATTGCTGTGGATGAGTGACCTTCTCTAGCTCCTGCGATGGGGCACGGCCAGATGGCTACAGTAACGTACTGAGGAACAGGTATGTTAGCCCCAGGCTAAACAAATCCCTAGTACTGTGGTAACCAAATGGCAGTTGCTCCAGGTTAACCAAGGCACCTGGGGCCAATTAAGATCTTTCTAGAAGGCAGTGGAGATAGCTACATTGATTGGGACACCTGAAGCCAATCACGGCAGGCTAATCAGGGCACCTGGGTTTAAAAAAGGAGCTCACTCCAGTCAGGCAGGGAGGAGCCAAAGGAGAAGAAGCGTGTGTGAGGAGCTGGGAGCAAGAGGCACAAGGAGTTGAGACTGAGAGGGTGTGCTACTGGAGAATTGAGGAATTATCAGACAATCAAGCATTATCAGACATCAGGAGGAAGGTCCTGTGGTGAGGATAAAGAAGGTGTTGGAGGAGGCCATGGGGAAGTAGCCCAGGGAATTGTAGCTGTCATGCAGCTGTTACAGGAGGCACTATAGACAGCTGCGACCCACAGGGCCCTGGGCTGGAACCCAGAGTAGAAGGCGGACCCGGGTTCCCCCCAAACCTCGCAATTCCTGATCAGACACAGGAGGAGTTGACCCAGACTGTGGGTTCCCCCAGAGGGGAAGATCACTGAGGTGAGCAAAGCCGCCAATAAGCGCAGGACCCACCAAGGTAGAGGAGAAACTTTGTCACACTCCACAGTTTCAGTGTCAGGCCTGTAATTAGTTGCAGAAAACTACAAGCTACGGCACAGATGTGCCACCACAGAGTAATGTCTTAGTAAGACGTTTAGCATTTTTAACCATGGCAAAAAAGACATTTTCTTTTTAAGAAGGGAGAATGGTAGAAGAAAATGCAAATCACTGAAGCTGATTTTATGGCACAGCTGCAAATATGTTTTTATAAAGAACTTTGTAGAAAGATTTCAGTGTGGAGCATGTAAGCCTGGATTGCAGTGGTTTGATGTATCGTTTAAACATTTGTTACGGTTATGAGTGATGCTTGCTGCACAGAATACTTTACATAAGTCAGTGGTGATTTGCGTTCACACCAACTGAAATTCACTAGGAGTTCAGGGCCCACCTCCCTTAGGCTTCTTTGAAAACCTAAACTGTAAGGAGAAACATCTTTTTCATGCACATTGAGCTCCTGAAAATAACCCTATGTATTGTGTCTACTCAGCAGACTGTATTTGGTAAAGCAACCCTGAAAGAGGGAGGGAGCTTTTCCTTAGAGCAGTGGTTTTCAACCTTTTTTCCTTTGCAGACTCCTAAAAAAATTTTGAATGGAGGTGTGAACCCCTTTGGGAATCTTAGAGAGAGTCTGAAGACCCCCGTGTGTAAACCACTACCTTAGAGCTATGAGAAGAAAGGAACTCTGACTTTTTGGTGTGTTTTTTGTTTAAGAATATTAGGAGCCAGTTCCAGAAAGAAAATATCTGTGGCTTTTTGGACTGTATTGTCCATAATGCTGTATGCTGTCTGGGACAGGCACTGCCTTCCATTCCCTCTCAGCATGCCGCCTCGCCGGTGGGGCACCTCCATTGCGGTTCCTAAGTGTAATATAATACAAACAATATCAAGTCAAGGAGGCCATAAGTACCAGTGGGCAAAAAGGAAACCCATACATTCCAGAGCAGAGCTTCTCCGGCAGAGTTTAAGTAAACAAGCTAAGTGCAGCAGCTTTTGTTAATCCGGCCATTTCTTCTGCCTGCTGGGGTTTTGCAGCTCATAGAGTTACAAAACACTGGGGCTGTGCCAGCTGCCTGACTCCAAGAGCGAAGGCGCATGGGGGAGCCTCTCTGCAAATAGCTTTTAATTAAATAGAAAGTCCTTGTTGGCCCTGGGATGGTCATTGGGGCCAGCAAGGGTTCCTCTTCTGAGTGTGAAGGAAGGTAGTGGGCTCAGCACGCTGTATGGAGGGTTCTTGCTTCTCCCTAATTGTGTTTTGGCAGAGTCCTTGGCCTGCTTTCTGATTGGGCTCCAGAAGGGAGCAGTCAGCCATGGACACATCTTTAAGACTTTTTTTCTTCTCTGGCTCCCTGCATGTTTACCCTTCACATGCGTGTTGTATCTCTTTCTCAAGCCACAGAATTCCCCAGAGCCGAAATGCTCTGTCTATGGGACAGTCAGGTATGGTAGTGTCACAGACTTTCCCCTGAGAAGGGAAGGT
Source organism: Gopherus evgoodei (assembly GCF_007399415.2). Lineage (NCBI taxonomy): Eukaryota > Metazoa > Chordata > Testudines > Testudinidae > Gopherus > Gopherus evgoodei. The sequence goes on from NC_044326.1 coordinate 134,974,819, forward strand.
CACAGGCAGCTGTAGTTCCAGCATTCTGAGGCCATTGCCACAGAAGAGTGTTGCTACTGACCAGGGATCAGACTTTGTGGCTGCAAAGCCTCCGAGGACCTCGGGAGCTACTGACAGTTTGAAGTCCGAGGCGAGGCACTGAATTACATTTGGCTTAGAGGGGAGAGTTTTCTAAGCCCTGTGTCTATTAAATAAACTCTTATATCTACATGTAGTTTCAATTTGTATATTTTCTATTTTAAAATACAGCAGGCCAATACTATTGTTTGAAACCCATGTACAGGAATAAGTGGGTTATGTTATGTTATAGTTCAATTCATTGAGTCTTAATTGGCATGACAAGTTACGTGAGCGTTGCCAAACTGAAATATAAATGTCTTTTTTTCTTAATCTGTACTAGTAAGAATAGGGTGACCAGATAGTAAGTGTGAAAAATTGGGATGGGTTTGGAGGTCATAGGAGCCATATTTTAATTTAAAAAAAAAAAGCGCAAATATCGGGACTCTCCATATAAAATTGGGACATGTGGTCACCCTAAGTAAGAAGTGATGACACCAGTCTACTGTGTGTTTTCATACCCCCCTCTCCTCCTCCAGATTATTTTCTCAGACCACACAAGAGTGGCGGATCTTTTATGTATTTAAATGGCTGGTATTCTAGCCGTTAACTGGTATCATACACTTGTTTCTCTCCAGTCTTGACTATTGATGTTTAGATTCTTGCCTCAGATGGTTTTAGACCTTTTACTTTGACAGAAGTGATTACAGGGAACAAAAACGAAAGCATTAAGAACTGAAATGAAATACACTTTGGTGCACAGTGATGTTCACACATCATTTATTTGCAGACTATCTGATAAAGTGATTTCCTGGTTGGATGCTGTATTTTTTTCAACCCACCTCCAAAATATGTGTAAAATGCAGTACTCCTAGAGATCATCCATGCGATTATAAGGGGGTGTCAGTTGTTTTAGATGTTGGTGTTTTTCACACTGTCTTCATGTTAAGTTCTCATTTTCTCACATCTATATAGTATGAAGTGCTAGAAGCTTAAAGAAAATATCTGCTTATCAAAAAACATATGGGATATGCTTTCCTTTGTAGAAATGAAGAGCTAATGCTAAGAATTTCATTAAGATTGCATTCATAAACTTATTTCATTAATTGTCTCTTCACTGCTACAGTGGGCAAGAGACAAAGTAAGTTTAATGCCTGTTCAGAAAGCTGAAAATATATAGGCTAACTGTAAGATAATGTGAAAAAGGAGGCAGTCTCTAATGTGACTCCTCTGGAAACTGCATGTCAAAGCATTTGTGAAGCTTGCTGCTGACATTTGGCAGGCTTTCCAGGAAAGCTTTCACTTGACTTTGAGTATCGTGGTAGCAAAGATTTGTAAATGTTTTGGAAGACTGTTTTTGTAAGTTGTGATAATTTCTTTCTGAATTGGTTTGTGCTAATGAAGTTTATGAAGTGTACTTTATTGTAAACTAGAAGATGTCAGATGCTTGCTTGTATATGTTCATTAGCTGAACAGTGGCTTTGTGCATCTCTAATGATGATGTAATTTGGAGCACTTTTTGGTGTGGCATGCGCAATTTCAGTGTTCTCTACTCCTTTTTTTTTTTTTTTTTTTTTTTATTTATTTAGTCCCTAACTACCATACATGTTCTAACCAGGTTTTGGATGCTGAACCAAACCAACTTTAAAGCTAGCACTTTAAGTATTAATCGTCATTTTGCTTCTGACTATATGGAGCACTGCACTTTTATAAGTACTATTAGCACTGAGTTTCAAGCTATTTGTTTTTCCTACTTTGTGTAGCCTATCACAGGCTGTATGTTTTTTAAATATGTAGTGGCAATCAAAAAAAATTTTAAGTGAACATGACCACTGTCTGGCGCTTTACTTCAGTAAATTATATGTTAGAAATTCTATAAATTAATGAAACAAAACAGTCCAAACGTATGTAATGCAACTTCTGTGTAATGTTACAAACTGAATCATTGATGTCTAGGCAAATGTGGTTGTCCTAAATTTTTTGAGGTAATTGAGTGCATACCTTTTAAAAACACCAAAGATACAGGAGAAACCTTATGGGGGAGAAGAACAGCGCAAGACCCTGTATTTTATATTTTGCGTTGCACAGACCACTGGCTGTGAAATAAGAAATATAATTAAATATATGGCTACATACTCTTGCTTTTGGTACCAGAGTTTTTTACCTTTGTGTCCACCAAGGATAGATAGGAAAGCAAATTAAAAAAACTATTCCTAAGGTTCACTAGACATCATTGTCAGTGCAGACTGTGCTTAAGCCATTGCAATAAAAGCCGTTTGTGTGCCTCTATTGGAAGTTCAACTTACACTTATTGTGGGCTTAAACAAAATAAGATCTTTTTCAAAAGAAGGAACTACCGAATACTAGGCGGGTGGCATACTGGGCAGAATGACTGTTGGGTTTGTTGAATTTTAGGAGTGGCATTAGGAATGTGAAGTACATTGTGGCAGGAAGCCACTTAGATGTACACAATTGTTCTTGTTAAATTTGTATGGTATCCAAATATGAAGATTTTGAGACTATCCTGGAAGACGCTGATTGGAGAGACACTTCATTGAATTTGATATTTCGTCTCTATATACTAAACATAATGCTAATTCTATATGATTCTGAAAACAAAGTGAGACCCTTCAGATGTAGGATGTACATATTTAACAGCACATGCTGTACCCTGTCCAGTCCTTGATGATGTTTAGCTTCTTTTAAAAGCCTTCAGATTCTCATCTAGTGAAGAAGAAATTACCTGGTTGTGAAGGCATTTATGCTGTGGGTATCTAAATATCACTACAGGACATATATTTTTCCCAATTTACTAGTTATGGGTCCAATCAGTTCTTATTTTGGCAATACTCCTAGTGAGAGTTCTTCTCATGTGAAATAGGCTAGATAAGGCCCCATGCTTACTGTAGTAAATTGCATGTTCATTCTAAAGTTTGACATGTAAATTGGGTTTCATATATCACTATTAATTAGTTGACACAGCAGAAATAAACTTGGAAGAGTATAAGCATGATAAAATCTGCTCGTCTGAATATGATGTATTAAAACGAAAAAGTAGATATATCAATTACATTTATTTTTCTGCAGCAATTAAGATATTCTTCCTAATAAACCATAGATTTTTATGATTTCTTCCTCTTGGCTCTGATTGGAGCTTTCTGTTGGAATAGAACTCTATATTGTTTTGGTATCTTGACTAAGTATTGAAGTGATCAAAAACCATTCAATATTAGTGACCAAACAGGATTAGGCTTTATGTTCTATATTTTTAGTTGTGGTGCTAAAATAAAGGACAGGTTTTTTTGATAGCCTAATTCACTCTGCAAGTCCAGGTTTAAATCCGTAACAGTTGAAAGCGTTGGCATGTCTTAGCAGTAAGAACCATAGCTAGTTAGAGAGCAACATTTTCAAAAAGCACTTCCATGACTCAAAGCCTACATCCTATTGACTTTCAAGGTATTTGGACTCCTAAGTCACTTAGGTGCTTTTGAAAATTGAAAGTTCTCAGTGAGCTAAACAGGCTGTAGTATGCCCTTTACTCAGTTAGCTGAGGATAAGCTGCTCCATGCACCCCATATCTCCAAAATAGGATTGCTGCCTCCCTTTACTTGATGTCTCCTCCTTCAAGACATTGAACGTAAACCAAGTTCTTTACTACATGGCACACATGACAAGCCCAAGTGTCATTTATAGCAAAGCACCTTTTTTCACCAGAAGATTATTTCAAAAGGGATAAAGTTCTTAAGTATTTTGTTTTTAGATAGTTAAAGAATAAATTGTAATGGCACACAAGCAGTGTTTTAATGTAATTTATCACTGACTTCCTTTTTTAACGACATGCAAGGTCACTATAAGTATTTAGCATTCTTTTAAAATATATATTGAAGTAATTTCACAGCTATATACTTTTAATAGGATGACATTGAAATGAGTCAAGTTTATCAGAAACCTGTATATAGCAGGTAGTCATTTAAAACTATAGATATATATTCCCCAACAGTACTCTTTTTTTTCAGTAGAATATTATTAACCAAAAGGGGTGTTAAAGTCATGGCATGAAAAATCTTAAATGTAAATCTGAGTACATTGTAATGCTAATTAACAGATTTTTCTGAAACATATGTGATGCTTAATATTTTTCTTAATATTTTTGTTTAATGTTAGATCATTGTTCTGAAGGATCTTGGTCCTACTGGAATTAAAATAATAGAAATAAAATGCATGTGTTAAGTGTAGAAATGGTGAAGAATTAAATGTGAACTTACTGTACGATACTGATTCTGTTTTGCTGTTCAATAGTTGACATATAACAATGCAAATGTACTGTAATTTAGCACTTTTCCCATTGGACCCTGTTCTCACTATGTCAGAGGTATGAAGTGGTGTTGGTGTGGGACTGGCTTCAGGAGTTTACTTTTCTTGATGTGTATCCCCATGTATGATGATATGTTGTGCATCAAGAAGAGAACCTGTTAACCCTTTCTATGTGTATGTTCTACAGTATCTTGCAGGATTCCAGAATTGGCCTAAATGTAACTAAAAGTTCAGGATCTCTTTACATGATCTGTTTCTAGAAAGACATTTCAGTGCCGGCTAAGTTGGTGTGTGGGAACGGGGTACATTCCACTGTCTCAGTAGTCAAACAGCTAGCTTTAGAGGAGTAATGTGAATTTGCCTTTAACCTCTTTTATCCCCAAGTGTACCTGATCAGATGAGCATGTCCACTTAAGCACTGATTACATTTCCTGAGTAAGACTTTATCCCAATTCTCATGGTTATCAGAATCCTCTATACAAATGCTACAATTAAAATAGAAACTGAAGTGACCCATATGGAATTCACTTTTCATTAAGCCTGCAGTGGTCACTAATCCATTTAAACCAGCTTTTCTGTCTCTTTCTCCCCCTCCCTTTATTGTTAGTAGCAGCAGTAGTGACCATTATAAGCTGGCAGTGCCCAAAGGCCCATGTTTTGCGCTGGGGCTGTCCAGAGTAGATAGACCACACAAGGGAATGAATCTGGTGAAGAATTGGTACAGCTGTGTCAGTTACATACTTTGTTTTAGTGTTTTATTGTTGACAAAGTCAACATGAGAGAGTATCAGGAATAGGGAGGTACAGATGTGAGAGAGGCAGACACAGCTCACTCTGGCTGGCCAGGCTCTGTCAACATCACTGCACCGAGGAGAGTAAGGAAGCAGATGTCAGGTGGAGGGAGTTGATGTGGTCTGAGTGATGAGTTGGGGTAGCAGCATTCTTGATGTATCTGAAGGGTGCGAGGCAGAGGGAGTCACGGCCCGAGGTTGAGGGTCTGATCTCTGACATGCTCTGTAGGAAGATGCAGTAGGATGTAGCTATGGTCTGCAGGTGCAAGTCTGGAGAGAAGGCTGGGTCAGACCCCTGGTTATGGGCCTGCATGAGTAGGTAGGTGGTGATCTCTAGGGTGACGCAGGGAAATGGGAAGGGACTGGAGGGAAAGATCAAGGACCCAGCTTGAGGCACGCTGGGCCTGAAAGGGCGACTGGACATTGCAGAACGGTCATAGATGGGCTGAGATATGGGGCTGGATGGAGGGTGACGGTTTGTCAATCAAGAGATGAATTTGTAAGCTGGGGTTGGGGGTGTCAAGGTGGCAGCCAAAGCCGTGTTTGGGGTAAGAGCACCTCCAGATAAGGGGTGGGCAGGGGCAGAGGCAGGGCAGATATCACCAGGAGATGGCAGCAAAGGAGGGAGTGGAGGCATGCTATGGGAGTGAGAGGGAAAAGGGGACAAGAGTAAACAGTAGTGCCAGTGGGAGCAGTAGAGGAGAGAGCGCAGCCGGGGAGTGGGGGAGGGAATGAAAAGAGGTGGGGAGGAGGACAGGTGAAGCGGAGGAGGAGCAATGTAAGAGCATGGCTGAGTGAGACCTATTGGCCAGCGCGGAGGCAGTGATTGTAGAGGCCCTGACTCTTTAAGTCCCGGTTGTCCAAGATTCCTGCAGGTTAGTAGGTGATGTAAAGGGCAGTGATGGAAGCAGGGTAATTCATGTGTTTGAACCTCAAGAATAGGGGGCTCATTACTTCCCAGTACAGCCCTTGGCCCTGGAGATCTGGCCTTAAGACTGGCTCCCAGCTGCAGAGCAGGGCAGTCATATTCATCCTACACGGGGTAACATCAGAATGTTGAAACCCACATCATGACCTCCCGTTCAGACTGAGGCAGGATTCCCACCATCCGAAGCTGCCTCACTCCATAGCACTCTTAGCAGTGTATCCACGGATCCAATCGAATGCACATTGGGGGCACTCCCTCGCCTTCCATGTCAGCGGACTACTGCAAGACCTAGATTTCAGGAAGGCTAAAGCTAAGTGGGGTGGCTGTTTTATTGGGTTATTTTGTGGTTCTAACATTTAATTTGTGTATCCTGACATGTACAAAATACACGTTTGGTATTTGCCCATATTGAGACAGAGACCAACAAATCTGGGCACGCTTTCTGAGACCATGTAAATATCGGACCCTGAATTTTGAAGGTAGGAAGAAGGTAAACTAAGCAACTCTTACAACATGTTTAAATCTACAGCCTATTCTAGTGTTAACAGGGTGCGAGGTGTTACTTGTCATGTACTGTACTAAAAGGGTTCATTGATCAGTGACTGTATTGTACTGTATGAAAAATCATAAATTGCCTTGTATTGTTTATAATAGACTGTACCATGTACCACACAAATGTCCATGTTCCAAGTTTTTTAATGATGCATGTTGCCAGTTAGGTCCTAAAATTACGTGGTGCTAATTCTTCCATATCGAATGGTGCTTTTGTGGATGCTAACTGCACACATGCTGAACAAAGCTTGAAGTTTAAAGTTTCTCTCATCTGTTTGTATGAAATAAACACACAAAATGATAAACTTGAATTTGTTTCAAAGTACCATTGACAATCTACTGTTTTCTATGTGTGCTTTCTTTGGGTTCAGGATTGTTTTTCCAGAAAGCAGCTCTGTTTCTATAAAACACACTCTTGTATTTCCACTTGGAGATAGTTTTGCCATGCTCCTACATAGTTATAGCAAGACCAAGAATCTAGATTACTCCTCAGGTGTTTAAAACTCTTTGACCCTCTGCTGATTTTCAGTCCAGATTCATTTATATGAAAATATCTATGCCAGGTAGGTCCTTACAACAGCTACAAGATAGCCAGGTGACCAGACCGTAATGCAGCTATCTGCCATTTCTAGATGTTTCATTCCTTGTGCCAGTAGAGGATGGGAATTCTACAGAGGCTGCCCACTCAGCCCTGAAAGGAAGAAAGTACTCTGCATCACGCAACAGGGGCTCCTCTGGCCACGGGCAGCAGCAGTGCTGACAGCTTGCTCCACTCTTCAGCTTTCAAGCATGGTATTCCCAGTACAGGAACCTTGCATTGTGAAGGTTGAATATGGGCAACATGGAGGATTTACCAAGACACATTAGAAATCAGTGCGCATCCCTTGTAGTATGTGAGCACCTGTGTAGCTAAGTTAGTCCCAGCTTTGACCCCTAACACTGTCCATAATATAATGGAAAAGTGCAGTAACAGAAAGGTTAGGTAGATTTCTGCTGGCTCTAGATATTCACACTGGAGACCATTGCTTGAGCATAGTATATAGAGTCAAATGAATTTCCTCAGCTCTTGAAAATTAGTTCCTCCGTTTCATGGATTGTTAGTATGCAAGTTCTGTACCAGAGGCAGCTCCATCATAGCTGAACTGCAGATCACAAGAGAATTTATTTTTTAGAGCTGAATAGTCCTTTGTTTTTTGTGAACACATTTTCTACAAATAAGAATTAGATGCATCTGTCTAGCTTGTGAAATTAGTGCTCATTGGTGCCTATCTGAGCACCCATGTAGCTACGTTTGTTCCAGTTTTGACCACTAGAAAGTCCCCATTGTGTGCCTCCTTTTCTGTCAAAATAAAGGCAGTGTCTGCAGTGATAATAGATTTTTCCTTCTGAGCTTCTAGGGCAAGAAGCCAGGAAAGAAAATGGTAAGTAGGCGACCTCGATCTAGATTTGCCTTTGATAGAACATACAAAATGGACCAAACCTACCCTAAGAAAACAAAGCATTTCCATAGCATTTTTTCTGCAGTGCTTTGTTGGTCACGTGCATTTTATGCTACTGTAAAATTAGTAGGAGCTGCAGGGAAATCTCCAGATTACCCATAGGGCTTTCAAAACTCCCTGCCAGCTGAGGAGCCAATATTCTGATGAGTTATTTGGCCTGTTTAAAGTAAAGGGGGGGAAAAAGCTGCTTTTTTGGAGAAAAAATCTGAATATATTTTATATCTATTTGAAAACAAAGTCTGATATTTACCCCTGTTATCAATTGAATTTATATATTGTTTGCCACAATATTTGTTCTGTCTTAAAATAAATTTGCTTACTTGTGTAGTCTTAACAGTCTGTTTGGTTTTACTTTAGAATCTAATTTGATATGGGTGTGTTTCAGGGGAGATTCATTGGGATGTGTCTTTCAATCATCTAACTTGGTTTCTTTCCATGAAAAGGCCAAGGAGACACTCTGCCAAAGAAGAGGGAAGAATACCAGACTTTCAGAGTTAACATGTTTTGCATTTTTGATATTCATTTTGCTAGTTTTCCTCTTCTACTGTTTTTTTAGTAGCTTTCATCTTTGAATTCATCTACACTTTGAACTTATCTGCATGGTAAGTGATGTTGCACAATATGTTAATGAGTTAAGAGCTGATGTAGTTACTAAGAAAGTTCTTCAGGTTAAACTAATTCTAATCGTAGGGGTTTTTTTTGCGTTAGGGGTTAAATTATTTATGGTAATGAGCTCACCGAGAACAACATCAACAAAAAACCATGGACACTGCCAGGGAAAGATTTTGCGAAATCCTCTCTAAAATGCAAATAGAGTACAATTGTTTTTTCTATAGTAACCCTCACACAGAGGAGTTTTACAATCAATCACTGAGGAAAAATCCACCATTGAAAGCAGTGCAGCCTGGGGTAATTGTTAGGGTCCAAATGATTTAGTGAACCCTGGCATCCCCGGGAGAATGTGGTTTTCTTTTAAAGGTAAACATTTTGGGGACCGAGAGGTTGGTGGTGGTGCGTACCCATTCCCGATGCTAACACACATGGCCAAATGTTATAAAATTTTATCTAATATTGACCTTGTTTAATTTTCCCTTACGCAAATACTTTGTTTTCAGATCCTGTCTGTCCTAGGCCAGGAGCCTGGTTTACTGACCAGGAACCAGTTTGATCCACTTTGGAGCACACACAGGCTTGCAGGATACTTTGGATGGGGACTAACTGTGTCTGAATGTCCTCGGCCACACACACCATTCCTTGGTTTGTTGAGGGCAGATGACCACCACAGAATGATGCAAGGACCATGGCTGGTCACAAGGCTGGTCAACTAACCTCTAACAAGACCACAACTCTGAAAGAGCCATATCAAATGTACTATGATTTATTCTGCTTTCCTTCTCCTCTTTTTGATTTCTTCATTCATTTAACTATGTGTGTGAATCCTCTCCATGATTCTCCCCTCCTTTTCTCTTTAAATGGCCTGTGATCCCCTGAATTATTGTACCCTCCTCTGCCTGTGTGTATCCTGCGTGCTCAGGGTCCACATCCCTTCCTTTTCCCCATCTTGAGTAGTGGTTTCTCAGGAGGCTGCATTGTTGCTGCTTGCGCAGGACTGATGTAGAGCTTTGTCCATGGCTAGCCCATTTAGGAAGGTTTGACGATTCCTATCATTTCCTTCAACTTCAGCAGAAGTTCTGCCTGTGTGAGGACAGCAGATTTCAGCTCTCTACCAGATTGAGCCAATGTCCCGGCAGACTTAAAATCAAACCAAGATTCTGGCCGCTCAGGACATTACCAGTCTCACAGTAGTCAATGTATGATGCCTCCACTTCAGCAGAAAGTGTAATGTGTATCTATGGTGAAAATAAAACAGTGCACTGCACCTCTCTCTTCTGGGGAACAATTACTCCATCTCCTCCTGTTTAATCTGCTATGTTTGTGGCTTTGGCATTCCAATGTTTTGCAAGCCCTTCTCCTTTGAGTGTGTGTGTATGTTCAATTTGTTCCTTTCCTTCCTAACATTTAGTTTCTCTCTCCATTTTAATGTGAATGGACCCTTTTCAGCAACTCTCCTCTCACCTTACCCTAACCAGGTTATCTTCTTGAAGTCATCTGTGCTTGCTCCTCATCATATCTTAGTTTCTAGGCTCTGCCGGGGACTTGCTCCCTGACCTTGGACAAACTAACCTCTCTTTGCCTCACTTTTTCCATCCACGAAATAGAAACAGGAAATGACTACTCAGTTTTGTAAAGCACTCTGACATCCACAGCGGGCAAGTGCTAAGTCCTGGGGGCTGATCTTCCAAGGGCCTGAGCACTTGTAGCCCCTGTGGGCTTCAATGTCAGCATCTCTTGAGAACCAGGCCATGTGCTGGTGTTCTTAGATATGATCTTTTTCTATACATGTTTGCTCATGAACAGGGGTTGTAACATTTACCAGACACGTAATGGACAGAGGTAGGCATGGAAGATGCTGCTGCAGTTGTGACTTGCTACGAACTGTCTGTAGTTCATCAAAGCTACCAGCACAATTGACTGATCCTGCATTCTATGGATAACAGTTGTGTGCGATACTGCAGTGATGAGAACAGTATAAGACCTTAGAGAGATCTATTCTGTGTAGGCTCTTATCCTATGCTCATCGCTGCGATATCAGAGAGCCTTCCAGTCATGCATTAAGCGACATGTCTAATATCTATCACATGTTTCTCCCTAGGGGGAAAAGCATGTGCAGGGAGTGTTTGTTTTGGCTTTTTTTTTTTAAATGTCGGAGAAGGCAGGTAAAAGAAATGTGCCTGGCATTTGGAGTAGAAGATGGGGAGGTTCGTGATGGGTCCTAAGTTCCTGGAAGAGTTCAATCCACAGTCTTGGATTGGTCTCCAAGAAAGCTCTTGTCCTGAATTTTAACATTGCTTTCAATGTCATACACAACTGTTAACCATATCCTTTGTGGAGTTAAATTGGTATAACTACAGACACGAACAGGTTTCCACATAACTTGTATTCCAGCTTTGTCATCTTTGTTTATCAGGGACCACACCGTGTCAAGAGCTCTGTATAGCATTCACACAGACATTTAGTGGCTGAATAGTATGATTACAAGTGCACATCATTTACAGGTGGGGTCCCTATAAGTGAAACTCTGGGCAGTGTCCTGGAGAGAAGCCCCTCCCACTGCTACTGTCAATTGCTCATACCGGATTTTTAACATTAAGACTTTAAGGCAAGAAGAAGCCATAAGGTCATCTAGTCTGGTCCTCCTGCATATCACAGGCAATTACATTTCAGCTAATTACCACTGTATTGAGACCAATAACTTGTGTTTGGTTAAAGCATATCTTTCAGAAAGGCTTTCAGTCTGGATCTGAGAGAGAGAGAGAATCCACCAAGAGAGAGAATCCACCACTTCCCTTGGGAGTTTGTTCTAATGGTTTATCATCCTCACCGTTAAAAATGTGTGCCTTATTTCTCATTTGAATGTGTCTGGCTTCAGCTTGCAGCCACTGGTTTTCGTTATGTCTTTAAATACCTGGTATTTTCTCCCCTTGAAGTCACTCGCAGTATAATCGAGTCACCGCTCAGTGTTCTTTTTGATAAGTCTGTCTCTGTACTCAAACTATTTTTATGGTTCTGCTCTGTACCCTCTCCAGTTTTTCAATATCCTTTTTAAAAATGTGGCCACCAGGACTGTATACAGTACTCCAGTGTCGCTCACCAATACCATACCCAAAGGTAAAATAACCTCCTTACTCTTCTACTCCCCTGTTTATACACTGACAGATTGCATTTGCCCTTTTCGCCACAGCATCATATTGGGAGCTGGTGTTGAGTTGCTTGGCCACCATGACCCACAAATGCTTTCCAGGATAGAGCTCCCACTTTCTGTCGGTATGGTCTGAATTCTTTGTTCTTAGCTAGCTGTATGACCCTGCATTTGGCTATATAAAAATGCCTTTTCTTTGAGTGTGCCCAGTTCACCAAGTGATCTGGATTACTTTGCACAACTGCCATGCTCTCACCTTTATTTACCATCTACTGGAGTCATCCACCTATTTTATCAGCAATGATTTTATAGTCACTTTCAATCATTTATAGCAATATTGAATAGTATCAGGCCTCATACCAATCCGTGTGGAACCCCTCTAAAAGCATCCCCAAGGATGATTTCCCCAGTGACAAGTACTTTCTGAGATCTCTGTTAGCCAGTTCTTGTACCCTTTAACACGTTCCCCATTGATATTGTATGGTGCTAATTTTTTAATCAAAATGTTGTGTGGTACTAATTCAAACACTTAAAAATCAAAGGATATTGCAGCTATATAATCTTTATCAACCAAACTTGTAATCTCATCAAAGAAAGAAAACAGGTTAGTTTTATGGAAAATGAGTGTTGTCAAACAGTGTTAACCAACTGGCATTGATTATATTCCTATCTTTTAATTCTTTTATCAATTGAATCATGTATCAGCTTTTCCATTCTTTTGCCCAGGACTGATGTCTGGTTAACTGGCCTATAATAACCCAGGTCATCCCAGTTGTCTTTTTTGAATATTTGCATAACAACATTAGCACTCTTCCAGTCTTCTGGAATGTCCCCAATGTTCCAATAATTATTAAAAATCAATGTTAGTGGTCCAGAGATCTCTTCAGCCAACTCTTTTAGGACACTTGGGTGTAAGTTATCCAATCCTGCTGATTTAAAAGTGCTTATCCCTAGAAGGTGATGGGTAACATTCTCCTTAATTACTGATGGACTGGAAAGTATTTTATCATCATGACACACGTACATCATCTTGCTTCTTTCCAAATACAGAACAACAGAAGTATTGAGTGAATGCTTCCACCTTTTCTGCATCAATATTAATGATTGTATCATCTCTATCAAGTAATTGGCCTATACCATTGCTAGGACTTCTTTTTTTCCTAATATATTTTTAAAAGTCTTGTCCTTAGCCCTGCCAGCTATGGCTTTTTCCCTGATGCCTTTCTACACATCATAACTTATAATTGATATAAATTATTATCTATTTCTCCTCTTTTACATTTGTTACATATTACTTAATTTCTGCCTTCACTTCACCACTGAATCTAGCTGGCCATTTACCAAATGTTACCTAGCTTCTTGATTGTGGAATTGTGGCTTTTTGACCATCTAATAAATTCTTTTTTAAAAAAATGCCCAATTATTCACATTTTTTCTGTCTAAATTTTTTTCTTCTAATCAATTTTTATTGCAATTTTTCATAGGTTTGGGAAATTAGCCCTTTTTGAAGCTCCAAGTCCCTATATTACTGGTTAGGATGGTCCGGTGTTTGCTGATGCTGAATGTAGTGATTCATGGTCACTGCCCCTTTAGCTTGTGTGGGTGCTCCAGCTTTCATATCAGCCTCTGGTTAATAGATGCCTGACACAGCTGAAGCTCCATCCCCTTTTAGATGCTGGAAGGAGGAGGAAGTTTTTATTCCTTCTCACTTCCCCAAAGTCTCCAAGCTGCTGTGAAAGGGGTGGGTCTGCGCTATTCTACGTCTCCACCAATCTCCTTGTGCTTGGGGAGAGGGAGGAGAACAGGTCTCCACTGCGTTACCTTTCTCCAGCTTCTACTTACTCAGGCCACTTCACCATGAATCATATTTGCTTAGGGGTGTTTATTAGTAATAACCCTACCTCCATACCTTCTTATGCCCAGCAGTTCTCAGCAGCATGAAACTGACCTATTTTGACAGCTCCCCAAGACCTCCTGCTCTATCAGCAGTGAAAGTGACTAAGATGTTAAATTCTGCTGCTGTTGCTTGGCAAAACAAAGAGCTAAGAGGCACTGGAGCAGATCTGGCTGCAGTCTCCCTAAGATGACACATCCGTTCAAACTTGAAGCTTTTTTCTTTGCGACCAGAAGGGCTAGAAACTTTCTAACCATGAAAATTTAACATTTCTCTTATTCAATGAGGCAGGCTTCCTGTTGACCTAGGGCAACATAGAGACACTGCATTCATCCAGACTGGCTAGTTCGAATCACTAACAAACTGCAGGGTACAACACAAAGGAAAACTCAGAGTAAAACTTTTCTTAAGTTCAGATTGATCTCCAGGTATTTCTTGATCCCCTTTAAACCCCAGCAACCTTGGCTGTAATCTTGTAAGTTACATTAAAACTGCCACATTTTATTTTAATGTAAAAAAACCACTCTGAGGACATGTATTTGCAGCAGCTCAGACCTCTTATTTGAAAACTAAATAGATGGAATATTCCAGCTAGTCTGTTAAAGCCCTTGAATCTCCCTTCAAGTAGAGAGAAGTGGGGAAAATAAGTCTGCCTGGCTGTATTATGGATCCCTTAACTTTCTAGTGTTCTTTTTGCCCAGCTGTGTGTTTGGGGAATTTTGTGCCTAGTCTTAAAGGGACACTCTCGGGTAAAGATTCATCCTTCCATTTATTTTTTTTTAACCTGAGATTACTAATATTGAGAAATTTAAAAGTCCCCTTTGCTATTCATGATTTGTCTGCAGTCATCTTGTCTATATAACACAGGCTGGAGAACTTCCTGGAAATATGTTCTAATTCAAAAAACTATCTTAAAAAAAGTCCGCTCAATTTAAATATTGCCAGTGACGGAGAATCCAACCGCCCTTGGTGAATTGTTTCGATTATTAATTATCCTCACATTCTTTGTATATGTTTACATTTAGCTGTATTAAGATGCTTATTGCTTGCTTGCATCCTGCTGACCAAGCAAACCAGATCACTCTGTATCAGTGACCTGTCCTCTTCATTATTTATCACTTCCCCCAATGTATGTGTCATCTGTAAATGTAATTGGTGATTATTTTTTTTCTTCCAGATCATTGATTAAAAATGTTAAATAGCATAGGGGCAAGAACACATCCCTGGGAGACCCTACTAGAAATACATATGATTTTCCATTGACGATTCTCCAATTATGATTCTTCATTTACATTTTAGAACTCTCAGTTAGCCATCATTTAATCCATGTAATGTGTGCCATGCTAATTTTGTGAGACAAGATGGCTGAGGTAATATCTTTTTATTGGACCAACTTCTGCTGGGGAGAGACCAGCTTTGAGCCTCACCACAGGAGCATGGCACTTGTTTCAGAAAGAGCTAGTTGCATCCTTCGTCTGATGTAAGGAGCCATTTACAGTTCTCTTGACAAGGAATTGCTATTCTGTGATCCGGCTGGAGCAAGTCTCCCAGCCTGCTAGCCTCCCCCCAGGCTAAAGGCAGTGTGAGAGAGTGCTGTGAACCCTGGAGCTGCGTGGGGGCCTTACCTAGATCATGGAAGCCAGGGCCGGCTTTGGCTTTTTGCTGCCCCAAGCAAAAAAACCCCAAACCTGCGGGGCGGCTGGAGCCAGGGTGCAGAGGGACTCCCTGCGCTGCAGATGTGCCCTGGGCAAAGGAGTGCGCACCCCAGCTGGGAGGGGGAGTAGGGGGGGAGCGAGAGAAGAGGAGGTGGCCAGGGCTTCCTTCAGGGGGCCACTCACCACATGGCCCCTCCCACCGTGACTCTTGCAGACAGAGTGCACAGCCCGCTCCCAGTAGGGCCCTCCCCTACAGCGCAGCCAGAGCGGCAAACCAAAAAAAAAAAAAAAAAAAACTGGCTGAGCGGCGAAGCAAAAAAAAAGGGATTGGAGGGAAGCTGCCCCTTAGAATCTGCTGCCCCAAGCACGAGTTGCTCGGCTGGTGCCTGGAGCCGGCCCTGATGGAAGCCCGTTCCTATCCAGAAGAGATGTCCATGTTTGTGTGACCCTCGTGGCTCCAATTCTGAGTGCTATGAAGTACGAGTGGCTTTGTGCCGGAGGCTGCTCTGTGGAGACTCTCTCAGGGGAAGTTAAGATGTTTTTCCCATTATCCAGGCTCTGGCTATACCATATCCCAGGTTCTCCCTTTCTCCCAGCTACTCCCGATACACATTCCTCTTCAAAGTTTGAAACGCGCAGCACTGGCTTAACTCTGCTTCCAGTGTCCTTAGTAAACTCTCTTGACAATCCCTCACACCCTCCATACCATTATTCTGCCCCCCAGCTGACACAGTTAGGATAGTCTAGGGCAGCTGGGATGGAGCTGTACACAGACTCTGAGTCCTGTATCTAAAGGCTCGATTTGATGGCTTTGGAGGGGCTCTGCTGAGGATGCAAAGGACAAGATATGCAAATCCGATCAAAAGGCCACATATAAGGAAGTTCCTGTCTGCCATCATTTGAAAGCGTTGAAATTAAGGTAAGGCGTTTCCAGAGGTGTCAGTGTTACCTGCCACCTCATCAAAGAAGAAATTATTTCATTTCTATATTGGACTATCCTTGGGAAGCCAGTGTGCTGCACTAGGGAGAGTGGATTCCCACAGCACTAGACAAAATCTGGTTTATTTAAAGGGCTAGAAGAGATCATCACTGAAATTGGATAGCTTTGCAAATGACTAATGCGCACTACTAGCTCTTGCAGAAAACAACTGATTCAACCCACGTAGTAGATGGTCAGCCTTCAGTATGACTGTGCTGTGTGAGAAGAGTTTTAATTAGTGCACGTGTGGTCTATGTAGTCACAGGCCTTATGCTTCCTTTTTGCCTTTGGTTCAATTATAGTTTTACATAAGCTTTGCTATACCTCCCTAGATGGCCAGTAAAATGTATGCTGCTGCCAGCATACGTGATACCTCTCTGTTAACAGCAAAATCAGCAACATCACTTCTTTGTTCCTTTGTAATTGGTTTTCCTTAACTTTACTCATGTTTAATCTCTGTTAGCGCAGGCGCTATCGTATTTAATAATGTCATCTATAACAAACCGCGGTGTTGTTCCTTTCCCAACCTTCTCTTTTAGCTCCCATGGAGGATTGCCCACGTGTGGGCTCCCCAATGAGATTTTCAGGGTAGAGGTTGGGGATGATAAATTTTCAAAGGGACAAATGTATAAAATGTCATTGTAGGGTAAGTGCTGGTATGTCTTACAAGACAGGATTCAGCCAAGGTGAGTCTTATTGCTCCAGCACAGCCAAGGCAACATGGTACACTGAGTTACTCCATTTTTCCAATGGCCATTACAAGATGCCCCAGTTATTGACAGATTTACTGTCCCAGCAGGTGCGTGTGGGGGGAGATCTTTCACCCACCTCTCCAAATATTGCATCTGGTAGCTCTAGCCACAGACCTTTGCCAGTTAGAAAGATCATACTTGGTTGAGGACGCAATGAGTTTCAGTGAATGCCAGAAAGCTACCCACTAGGAAAAGTTGAGTGCAAGTGGAAAAGAGTTGTTTTAGGGGTTACTGATAAAGGTATTGACCCAATTTCAGCTCCTGTACAACTTATTTTAGGATATTCGTTACACTTAAATTAATAGGGTTGTCTCTGCTGCCTGTACACATAGCAGCAAATCATTACTGAAGATAGCAGAAAATCTATTTTTTCACATACATTGGTGAAAAACATTTTAAAAGACCTATTCAACCTGTGTCCCTCAGTACAGGACCCTGTCCTGTTATGGAATTTGAATTTAGTTTTTACTCAACTCATTTCTCACCCATTTGAATCTCTTGTGAGATGTTATTGGTATCATCTCTCTGTGAAGATGGCTTTTATAGTAGCAATTACTTCTGCATTGTGAGACACACACACTGATGGCAAACACACACCCATGCCACTTTTCATAAAGCTAAGGTGGTTCTTGGAACACACACTAAATTTCTTCCTAATGTAGTTTCAGAGTTTCATGTAAATCGTGCTATTAAGTTGTCAGTATTCTTTCCAAAGCCTCTGTCATGGAAAGAGGAGGCCAGGTTACATTTCTTAAATCCAAGGAGAGCACTAGCCTATAACCTGGCTAGAACTAAAGGCTTAGGTCTTCTAAGTTATTTATTTCCGAGGTGGCTAACTCCCAGGGTAAACCCATTTCGTCTCAGTCCCTGTCTAGATGTGTTAGTGCACTGACAAATGTTATAGAGGAGTTTCTCTCCTCCCTCCCCTCCACCCCCCCGCCAGCTCACTTAGAGCTCATTCTAACGAGGGTGGTGGCTGCATTTATGGTGCTTGCTAAACATATTCCTCTTATTGAAACAGCAAAGCTGCTAAGTGGAGATCAGTTCACACTCTCACAAAACATTATGCCCTAGATCTAGCATCTAAGTCTGATGGTCATTCTGGCAGAGCAGTGCTATTTAGTTAGCATTCCACATCCATCCATTTCATTGTACTGCTTGCCAGACTAACCCAAGAGTGGGAATATGCTGAGGACACTCAAAGAAGAAATGATGGTTACTTGTAATTGGAGTTCTTTGAGATGGACTCTGCATATCCGTACTTCCCACCTGCCTTCTATGCTCTTGTGGAGTCTGAGTTTCAGTATGTTGGTATTATGGTTTAGTACTGCAAGGAACTGAGGAGGCAATAGGCACCATGCCCCCTTTTTACTCGTGCCCTCAGAGTACGCTCGAGTGCTAGAGCAAGGGAGAAAGGGAGGTCAGGTGGATGCCCAAATGGGCACAGTTACCAGAAGGTTCTACTGTCCTGCTGCTCCAGTCAACACAAATCCCATGAGTGTGAATATGCAGAGTCCACCTCAAAGAACTCCAGTTACAGGTAAGTAACTGTCATTTCCATATGAGAGGAAAAACCCAGAAGGTGCAGAAAAGCAGAGATTCATAAACCTATTTTAACCCATTTAGACACAGAGGTACTCCACAGGGAGCAAAGCATTGCACAAAACAAACATAACAGATGGGCAGGGTCATGTGGAGAAGAATTCTATGTTGTCAAAGTACCTGCTCTTTCCCCAGTGTGAGTGAGGGGTTGGAGTGCATCGGGTACGGCTCCTGTTCCATTTCTTCAGTCATAGAGTGGCTCGCTCTCCAGTCAGAGTACTTCATAGTTTGCAGAACATGGAAGCAAGATAGCAGGAGTGGGAGCAGTCACAGGGAGGAGAGATTGTGTGGCGGTGAGGTGAGCTAGCAATAGTGGGTGGGGCCAGATGGAGACAAGGTTACATGGAGGCAAGGTGAGGTGGTGGGTATGGATAGGGCCATGAGGAAGTGAGGTCATAAAGAGGCAAGGTGAGGTGGCAGGAGTGGTTGGGACTCTGTAGAGGCAAGATCAGGTGAAGTGGCAGAAGTGGATGGAGCCATGAGGATTAAGGTCCCAAGGAGGTGAGGTGGTGGGAGCGGGCAAGGCTGGATGGAGAAGAGGTCTTATAGAGGTGAGGCCACAAGGTAGCAAGGTGAGGTGGTGGGAGCAGGCAGAGCCATGTGGAGGCAAGGCCAAGTGTTGGAAGTGGGTGGGGCTATGAGGCTGCAAGGCCACAAGGAGAGGAGATGGTGGGAGCAGGCAGAGCTGAACGGAGACATCGAGGCAAGCGGGTGGTTCTGCATAGAAGCAAAGTGGGGGCAGAGGAAGGGTTACATGGAGGTGAGGCAGGGGAGGGGAGATAACGCGGCATGGGCTCTGGAAGACTCTGTGTGTGTGTTCTTTCCAAGAAAAGTTGAAACATTATTTAGACATATCCTGAATCTTCCTGTCTCTTTCTCTCCTTTTCCTACCACGCTGCAAATAACCCGCTACCCTCTTCCTCTCCACAGAGGCCTCACTCTCCCTGTAGCGGTCCTGATACAGCTTTAATTTCTTCCCCTCCATTCCACAGAACTGGTCAGAGGGCTGCCTCTCTAGCTCTGTAAGATTCACCACGCAGGAACACAGATGATTGTAGTGGAGGATTCCCTAACTGGTGACTGCTGGACTAAGACATACTGTATCCAAAATGCAGGGGTGAAAGTAACTTACAGGACTTATAGGTACTGCCAGAGTCCTGAGGGGGCGTGGCCTCATTTGGAAGAGGCGTGGCTTCTCAAGATTTAAAGGCCCTGGGGCACCAGCTGTGGCTGGGAGCCCCAGGGCCTTAAAATCAACAAGGGGCTCCCAGCTGAAGAGGTGGCTGGGATCCCACCCCGGGCTCAGGGGCAAATTAAAGGGCCTGGGGCTCCGGCAGCCGGAGGGGAACCTGGAGCTTTGTGGGCTGGGGCAGGGATTTAGGGCCCAGAGCTCCTGCCGCTGAGGGGAGCCCCAAGCCCTTTAAATCCTGGCCCCAGCCCGGCCACCAGAGCTGTGGCCAGGTTCAAAGGTCTCTGGGCTGCCCACAGGCGCTAGGAGCTCTGAGCCCTTTAAATCTCAGCCGCGGCTGGGATTCAAAGGGCTCTGGGCTGCCCGCAGGCACAACCCTTTCAATCCCTGCCGTGGAAGCGGTGTGGTCCAGCACAGCGTACTGGCTCTTGCTGGTATGCCATACTGGACTGGACCGGCTTACTTTCACCTCTGCCAAAATGGTATAGGCACTGAAAGCCCCACCTGGCAGCTGATTCCTCTGAGGCCTGCACCCCTGTTCCTCTGTGGAGTCCACCAACTCCCAAATGTATAACCTCTGCCAAGCTCTGATTGGCTCAGCTCTCAGGCTCTGCCTATGTAAGACAGGCAAAACAGCTTGCCCATAGTGGTGATTTTCTGTACATCTTCTGAAACAAGTACTGAGCATGCCCAGTGCCTACCATATCCTTCTGGATGTTTCTGGTTCCCTGTAACTGAGTTATCCTGCGCTGCTCTCTTCATTTATGCAAAGACACAGAGGGTATGCACAGAAGTCTGTCCCCTTCCCGACTGCTTCTCACCCTTTCTTTGGGGAAGGTGGGGAATAGATGACTGTAGGATAAAGCATGAGTTACACTAGCAGCAGAGCAATGGCACTGTAGGCAGAGAAGGTAAGGATGATGATGTCACAGGAAATCATAATAGCCCAGATATAATTATATGACCTTTCAGTTCTGGGGCCCCGCCTAACCCCATGTGCCTCCCTATTCCCAGGGGGTAGGCTCACCTTGCCTAGGGAGGGAAACCAACAGGATTTTCATGGCAGGCCCAGAACCCCTGAAGTAGTTACTGATAAGTAGCACCTCTCCCATACACAGCGAGAGAGACAAGGTGGGTGAGGTTGTTGCCGGCACAGAGTGCCCGAGGGTGGTAACGGTTCGGTCGGTTGCCTGGTGTGCTTTGCAACCAATTAAACACACCAGGGTGGAGAAGTAACCAAACTTTATTTGAGCTCAAATAAGATGCCTAGAGCCACACAGGACTCAGATCAAGCCAGCAAACAAACAGCTTATCTAACTATTTATACTGGAACCAAAACTGATACACATTATAACATGATCTGCCACTCACACTGTCCCCACCCAAGGCTAAGTCGGCCTAGCAACAGTCAAGTTTCCTGTCCAAAGGTTAAATCGGCCCAGCAACTGCAGGAGTAGGAGCAGCCCCTCCCAACAAAAGCAACCTGAGGTCAAACATGGAGGAGTAAAACTCAAAATGGAGGAGCTGGTACACTGTGGTTTAGAACAAGAGGACTTCATCGGCTCTCATGGCCTTTCATTCTCCCGAATTACCTGGGTTATACCAAGTGTGTCCCCAACAAGATAATACCTTTAGTTGGATCAACTTGTGTTAATAAGAGACAAGATTTTGGGTTTCACAGAGCTCTTCTTCAAGTCTGAAAAAGGTAACCAATGTGTCACAGCTAAATACAAAACCTGCAGATGTATCTCCCTGAACTCCATTTTAATGATGTTTTTTGTTAATGTGTCCTTTGCAGGCATGAGATAAGATGATTGGCCAACGTTCCGCTCAGCAGAGGGCAGTGGTAGATGTGGGCTGATACAGCTGCTAATGGGATTTTATAAACACTTCACAGAGGAACGCATCACACACCAAGGTGGAAATTACTTCTCCTCCTAGGAATGCTTTGTATAACTGATCAACACCATATCCCTATATGTCATTACTTACACAATTACACTGAAAGAAAAATTTTCAGTCTATTCTTGGCTAGAAAACTAGGAGGACCCTAGAGAAAGCATTGCATTTATAACCATGCATAACACGGTAAGACTTAGACAAAAACAGCAGTGTAGAAGTTATGTCTTTCTTCTGCAAGGTTGGATGAGCATGAACTCTCTGCAACTTCTGAAAATAAAGTCAGTCCCTGGATGGTTTAAACAGCAAAAGCTAACAAAGGGCTTTTTTAAGGTTGTTGTTGGTCTTTCTGGTGTGTCCACTACAGTAATACACACATGACAGCATGCACTTACATAGCCTTCTATATTAGCTAATCAGTCCTCACAACACATCTGTGCAGAGGCAACACATAACTATGGATAGTGCGGGGTGAGGGTGGGGGCACAACTGAAAGATTTTGTACACCAGCATAACATGAACATCAACAATCAACATCAGTGCACTAGTGCAAATTTACATTCAGCCTGGTATAAACAGGAAAGTTTTTTCAACATATTTTTCAGTATAATTTTACGGGTATAAGTAAACCAAAATAATTTTATCCAGACTGTTTTGTCTAAAGCAGCTTCAACATCTTCCCTTGTGAATCACAGTATCCACACAGCACTGCACTTCTAAAATATAAGCACATAGCATTCTGGACAGGTATTCCAGAGTGCAATAGGACCTGAGAGTTATATTTCATACTTCTAATTTCAGATACAAGAATGATACATTCATACAAATAGGATGAACACACTCAGTAGATTATAAGCTTTGTAATGATACCTTACAAGAGACCTTATGCATGAAGCATATTCCAGTTACTTTATATTCACACTCATTAGCATATTTACTTAAAATCAAATGGAGTGCAACGTCACAACATCCAATTCTGGAATCTTTGGTAAGTATTTAAACACTAGCTTTTATTACAGAAATTAAATCATTAACACTGGAACTGTGTTGGTCAGGCAGAGTCACAGTGGGGCAATCTAGGTAGCAGATAACTCCTAGCCAGACAGTTTCTTAACTTCTAGCCAGATAATGCCAAAGAACCGGTAATGGCATACAGTATTTTTATTAACAGCTGACCAATCAGTACAGAGCATGAGGGAGTTCTTGATAGGTAAACAGATTCACAAATCATGAATTGTTGCTGGGTAAACTCATAACTGTTGCTGGCCAGAGTCAGACTAGTACCCTTCACATGAATCATAACCATAACAAGACTTTGAGACCCACACGCCTCAGGCCAGGAATCCCTTCTGCACATGTGCAGATCCAAAAAGTCACACAGCAGACATCTTAATTGACAACAGTATGGCCCTATGCTGTTAGCACAGCCTCCAAGGACAGTGATCAAACTATGTCTTTATGTGCACTTTCTACTGGGGTGTTTCTTGCTTTTTCTTTTGCTACAATAAAACTGCCTTGGATGCCATGTGTATTTTTTGTTTGTTTGTTTGTTTGTTTTTTGCCATGTGCATGGAAGACAGGGAAGCAGAGATGGTTGAGAGGTAGAGCTAGGAAGCATCAATTAGTGGGGTGGTAATGGCACTTTTTGGTCTATCGGTATGGGATTACATTTTTTTTGGGGGGGAAACTGTTCCTCATAGTAGAACAGATTGCACCTATGTGGGTGGAAGGACATCAAGTCAAGATGACCGTGGAGCAATGGAGAATCTCATAGGTAACCAGATAGGCTAATCCAGATGTGAAGCAATGCAGCATGGGATAGCAGTAGGGTCTACCTGAAACAGTATAGTTAACTTGAAATGGGGCTGTGTCAACACAAACGTTAACATGGTAGAACTAAATAGTTATGTCACCCAAAATGGATTACAGCGAGATAAAACACAAGACAAAATGTAAAAAAACATTTATGTGTAGATGTAAGGTAGATCATGCTGAAAAAATTAAAGGTACCGAAAAATTCTCCTGTGTACACGAGGCTTTGTACCAGAATACCAGAGAGTTACATCAGTAACTGTATTGGTACACTGGTAAAACTTTCCCATATAGGCAAAGCCTTACATAGCCAGGGCCTTAATCTCTCTAGATGTGGGCTGGGACTCTGGGAGTACTGTTAAGAGCTGGTGTAAAGAGTAGCCAGAAGAGTCATTTGCAGTCCAGAAGTACTACACACACAGCCCAGGAACTATGTGTACTTGAGTGCCATCTACTGACGCTGTATTAATTATTAACATATACTGTATACGCACATCCAGTGCTCCTGAAACATTCTTCCTGCCATGGAAACTGAGTAATACACTACACAGTATTTCAAACGACTAGGCAGCTTCTTCACAACTCTCCCAGACTGTCTGTTTCTACTCTGAGCCCTTTCCTTCTGCTTTTTTTTCCCCGCAAGATTTTCTGGCACCACTTTTACCAGCTCTGGAGGGTTCTCACTCTTCCCTGCGTGTGCACATACCCCTGGGTGAGGGGCCTCCCCGGGTTATCTCTTAAGAGCAGCTGCTCCCTGAGTGATTGTAGGAAAGGACCGTTGTGGTGGCACAGTTCTCCCTGTAGCTCTGCCCTGTATGACCACTACACAGTGCTACTCTTTCCCTACCCTCTGTCTCCTGTCTCTGACACTAGGCACCACTCCCCAAGGGCACTCCTACTTGCTGTCCTGCCTAACAAAGGTGAGGTGAGGGTGCTGCAGAGAAGGGGTGCGATGGGAGCAGAGGGATGTGAGGGGGCTATATGGGGATTCAAAGGAGAGGAGGTGATCTGGGTGGGGTGTTGGGTGCAGTGAGGGATGCAGCAGGCAGGGTGTAACCGTTTGCTGCCATTAACATTCCTTGCTATCATTAGTCTCTGCTCTTTGTCAAACATTCTTATGCTTGTTTTCACTGTAAACCAAGCTAAAGGCTGGGTGGGAAGGGGAGCAGGGGTCTGAGGCCTACCCAGCCAGCTAGCCCTGCGGTTCCCTTGGGAATGGAGCACCTGGGAATGTGGGGAGTGTCCAGCGGTCAGGGGCTGGGCACTGCAGGGGCCCCTCGAGGGCTCGGGCGTTGCAATAGGCCGATTGGGTGAGTGGGGGCGCAGCAGGGAGGGGGTGACACGGGGTGGCACAGGAGGCGCCTTGGGGATGCAGTGGGAAGACCCAGGGTGCATGGGGGGAGCTGACACGGGCCAGGCGTGCAGTGCAGCAGCATGACACCGGCCGCGCTGCAGCGGGGAGGCAGCGAGCGAGGCGGCCGGACCCCGCCCCCCGCGGGCTGCCCCGGGCTCGCTCCCGCCCCGCTCTCCAGTTGCCCGCCGCACGTGGGGCGGCCCGGAGCGGCTGCGCCGGGCAGGAGCTGCTGGAAGCAGGTAACGGGATAGGGAAAGCGGAACTCCGGGCCGGGGGAACGCAGAGCCCCGGGGGGGAATCTCGGGCCCGGTGTCCCGGGCTGCAGCGGAGCACGTGCCCCCCGGGGGAGCGGTGCTCTCCCTCCCCCAGGCCTGCTGCAGAGCGACTCGCCCCGAGTGAGTCCCCCCCAGTGCCTGTGCCTGGACCAAGTCCTCGTGGAAGTGCAGGCGGCTTGAGTGGGGAGATGCAGAGGGGTGCACCGGGGAGAGGGGGACGGCCGGGGCTGCAGAGGGGGTGACACGGGTGGTGCAGCAGAGAGGGGGGTGACACGAGAGCTGCAACGGGGAGAGGGGGTGGCGCGGGAGGTGCAGCAGAGAGAGTGTGACACGAGAGGTGCAGCAGGGAGGGGGGTGACACGGGAGGTGCAGCAGAGGGGGTGACACGAGAGGTGCAGCGGGGAGTGGGGTGACACGGGAGGTGCAAAGGGGAGGGGGTGACACGGAAGGTGCAGCAGAGAGGGGGTGACCCGGGAGGTGCAGCAGGGAGGGGGTGACACGGAAGGTACAGCAGAGAGAGGGTGATACGGGAGGTGCAGCGGGGAGGGGGGTGACGCGGAAGGTGCAGCAGAGAGGGGGTGATACGGGAGGTGCAGCAGGGAGGGGGGTGACACGGAAGGTGCAGCAGAGAGGGGGTGACCCGGGAGGTGCAGCAGGGAGGGGGGTGACACGGAAGGTGCAGCAGAGAGGGGGTGACCCGGGAGGTGCAGCGGGGAGGGGGGTGACACGGAAGGTGCAGCAGAGAGGGGGTGACACGGGAGGTGCAGCAGGGAGGAGGGGTGACACGGAAGGTGCAGCAGGGAGGAGGGGTGACACGGAAGGTGCAGCAGAGAGGGTGACACGAGTGGTGCAGCGGGGAGGGGGGTGACACGGAAGGTGCAGCAGAGAGGGGGTGACACGGAAGGTGCAGCAGAGAGAGGGTGACCCGGGAGGTGCAGCGGGGAGGGGGGTGACACGGAAGGTGCAGCAGAGAGGGGGTGACCTGGGAGGTGCAGCAGAGAGGGGGGTGACACGGAAGGTGCAGCAGAGAGGGTGACACGAGTGGTGCAGTGGGGAGGGGGTGACACTGGGGTGCAATGGGAATGGAGTGATGGGCAGCGTATAGCATGAGTTGTGACCCAAGGATCTCTTGATGCCAGCTAGGAAGGCAGAGGCATGTGTATGAGTTACCCGGATTCCCTGGATCTGGTATGTACATCCTAGTTGTTCACTAGAGAGCTTCATGTCAACTTTGTGCTGGCAGCCCGTGTCACACTGCTCCTTGGCATCCGTGCGAAATGCATGTGCGGCTGCTAGGCACGGTGATAGGTGTGTATAGACTAGACTGGGTTACCCAGAAGCAGCTGCCTTAAGGCAGATTTCACCAGGAAGGAGGTAGGCCCCCCCCCCCCATTGTGTATTGTGTGGCTGACAATCAAAGGCTCTTGGGATACTGGCTTAGCATTAGCCAAATGCTAATGAAGAGACTGCAAGGAGTTCAGAGGAGACTCTGAATTTCTGGAAGAGGTGAACAGCACAGAAGGGGGCCCTGTTTTCATGTGACGATCAAAGGCTGGGTTTGGTATATCTGGTGTAAAGCAGCCTAGCATCATTCTGTTGTGAAATCAGCCTGCCAGGGGGCTTGATCTTGTGGAAGGAGGGTTTCTGACCAGATCGTAGTTGAAAAGTGTGGTGGAAAAGACTTTGGGTGAGCAGTACCTTACTAGACAAGAGGCAGGCATCTTGTTAGTTACATGTAAGCTCTAGAATGTGTGTTGTGAGATTATTTTAGGTGTAAACCTGTTTCCATTAATCTTACTTGCTATCATTTGAATCTGTTATTGTTTAAATAATCTTATTCCTGTTTTCACTGTAAACAAATCTAAGTGCAAGGTGTTAAGCGTAGCTGGGGTCCACGGTGTAACTAGCTAGCTGTGCTGTCCTGTTCCTTTGGGAGCAGAGGATCTGGGAATTTGGTGAGTGCCCAGTGGATCAGGGCCTGGGCACTCCAGGAGGATGATGGGGGACTCGGGGGTTGGAGCATGCCTGTCAGCCTGTATGAGGGACATTGGAGCCCACAGGGGCTGAGAGGGGAGTATGTGAGCTGTCTGTGGTTGGGGTGCCCAGACAAGTCTCCCCCATGCTATGGGCAGGTGGTAGTGAGGTGCCTCACAACCCTGGGTACTTGGGAAGTGTCACAGAGGTGTGGTAGATGGGCCAGGCTGTATCTCCTTCTGTGGTGGGTTGCTTTGGGCCCCACCCTGATTTCATGCAAATTGTCCTTGGCATGGCAGTGACATGGGGTGGTGGTGATCGTTAATGGGCTGGGGGAGGATTGGAGGAAGCAGCAGCCTTGCCCTGCAGGGCTGCCAGGTGGGCTGGGGGGTGTGGAGCCTGGGCATATGGGGGACAGTCCTGGGTCCGTGGTGCTGGCCAGGGTGCCCTCACCTGGCGGTGTGACTCCCCTTGCGTACTCCATGCCTATGGATTGACTCCCCATGTCTGTTGCCCCTGTCTCTAGTGTGACCTTCCCCCCATATCTGCTGTGTGCCCCTGACCCCCCGCCCCCCAGGCCCTGACCTGGAGCTACTCCCCTGTGTCCCCAAAGCTACTCACTCTGTGCCTTGGGGAGCGGGGTTGCATAGCTGTATGGGGGGTGGTATGGGGTACAGTGCAGCAGGGAGAGGGTAACATGGGGCTGCAGTGAGGGGATGCCTTGGCTTGCAGGGTGCAGTAGAGAAGGGTGACGGGGGGCCCAGTGGGCTGAGGGAGGGCAGTGATTGTACAGCAGGGAGGGATGCAATGAGGGGGTGCAGTGGGGAGGGGGTGCAGTGAAGGTACAGTGGGGTCACATGGGATACAGTGGGGCAAGGAGCAACGGGAGGTGGGATCACATCAAGTGTAGTGGGGTGACAATATAATGGGGTAGTTTGACATGGAGTACGGGGGAAGCATGCAGTGGGCTGACAGCGCAGTGGGGCAGGTCCACTGTGCCCTCCCTGTGATGTGTTTCTGTGGGCCTCATGCTGCCCTGCGTCGCTTTCACACCAGTTGTCTATGTCACGTGGGGCCAGTTCGCTGCTGCCCCGTGTGTGCTGCGGCCGGCAGGAGGTGACAGTAGTGGAGGGGGGGGGCACACAGATAATAGCTGGGGGAGGATTGGGGAAGCAGCAGCCCCTCCAGCAGGGCTTGGGGGTGCCAGGGGACTGGGGGGCGTAGAGACTGGAAATAGGGGGGCTGAGCCTGGGTCCACTGGTGCTGGTGGCTGATACGGGAGATCCTGAGTGACTCCACCTTGTGTCCCTGGCCTCCATTTTGAATGAGCAAGAGTCACTCCACCCATAGGCGCCCACTCCATGGGTACTCTGGGGCTCAAGCACCCACGGAAAAAAATAGTGGGTAACAGAACCCACCAGCCACAGCTGTTTGGCGGCAGGGTGGAGAGCGGAGGGTGGCGGGACTTCAGGGGACGGGCAGGAAAAGGCGGAGCGAGGGTGGGGCCTTGAGGGAGGAGGTGGAGTGAGGGCAGGGCCGCAGGAGTGGGGCATCCCCGGGGAAAAATAAAAGTCCGGGCTGTGACTCCACCGTTAGATGAAAGCTGTAGGTCAGGGAGGGAACACTAGAAATTGGTGGGAAAAAGGTGGCAAACAACGATGACTCAGCAGATCATAATACTGCAAGGAAATAACTGGTGCAAGTTTAAAAATAGAATTGACTTTGCAAAAGTAAATAAAACCACTGTCAATCAAGCCTGTCTGCAGCGTGTGTATGAGTGTGTCAGGAGCTTCTCTGTGATGGCTTCTGTGGTGCGTTGTGGTGCAGCGGTGACAGACTCTAGACAGAGAAAACAGAATCATGCGCCCACAGCTGGTATGCCTCGCCAGACCACCCAGCAGCGGCGTGAGAGTCAACTTGCTTGCTCTCGTTGTAGCCTAGGATCATATATTTAGGTCCTATTGTAGTTTTCAATAAATTGTTAAAACTACCTGCTCTCTCTCGAACTCGACTGAATTGCTCTGGGGGAAGGGCAGCTTGTAACACGCAGACACCCGCCACAATATGTTAAGGTGTATAGCCAGGATACATCTCTCTCTCACAGTCACACGTATTGACACAGCCATGGGTCAGCATGTACAGCTGGGATAGCCAGGCTGACATATACACACAAGAGTTCATACACACGCAGCCATGGGTCAGCATGTATATAGCTAGGAAGGTCTGTCTGTCTCTCTCACATCAGCCTGTGTAGCTGGGCTGTATCACACATGCACAGCCAGTGTATTGCCCAAATAGCCTGGCTGTTTCCCCCACCCCTCCATAGTGTAGCGAGTGTATCAGTTCGCTGTATTGTTTGGAAAAAAGTGTACTTCCATGTGGACGAGGGGGTGCTGGGGCTCAACCCTCCCTGGGGAGGAGGGGAGCCACACCGGCCTCGTCTCGTCATCCGAGGGCCTCTGCCCTCGGGGCCGCAGTCCGCTCCAGCGGTTCGGGCTGTGTGTGTGGGACCGAACAGTGACACAGTTAAATAATAGGGGCCCAGCCCTTGGATCGGGCGGGGCACCAACAAACGCAGCAGTAGTTTCTCGGCTCTGGCCCTTTGAGGCAGGGCACAGCAGTGGCAAAGTCAATGGGGGCCCAGCCCTTGGTTTGGGCGGGGCACCAAACACAGTTACAGTTAGCTCTGGCCTCTGGAGCAGGGCAGAGCAATGGCAAAGTCAATGGGGGCCCAGCCCTTGGTTCGGGCAGGGCACCAAACACAGCGACAGTTAGCTCTGGCCTCTGGAGCAGGGCAGAGCAATGGCAAAGTCAATGGGGGCCCAGCCCTTGGTTCGGGCAGGGCACCAAACACAGTTACAGTTAGCTCTGGCCTCTGGAGCAGGGCAGAGCAATGGCAAAGTCAATGGGGGCCCAGCCCTTGGTTCGGGCAGGGCACCAAACACAGCGACAGTTAGCTCTGGCCTCTGGAGCAGGGCAGAGCAATGGCAAAGTCAATGGGGGCCCAGCCCTTGGTTCGGGCAGGGCACCAAACACAGTTACAGTTAGCTCTGGCCTCTGGAGCAGGGCAGAGCAATGGCAAAGTCAATGGGGGCCCAGCCCTTGGTTCGGGCGGGGCACCAAAGACAGCTACAGTTAGCTCTGGCCTCTGGAGCAGGGCAGAGCAATGGCAAAGTCAATGGGGGCCCAGCCCTTGGTTCGGGCGGGACACCAAACACAGTTCAGTGAGCTCTAGCCTTTGGAGCAGGGCAGAGCAGTGACACTAGGCGCGAAGAGGGGGAGTCTGCCAGCCGGTTACGGGTGGCAGGGGGAACGCAGGCCCACCCACTCCTCTGCGTTCCAGCCCGGGGCCCTAGTAGCGGCTGACGCCGCTAGTGGCGGTCAGTGGGGAGGTCCTGACCGAAACACACTGACATCGGCGCAGGGCCTTCTGCAGCCGGACTGTAGTCAGCTGCCCCCGGGCTACTTCCAGCCTCCCCCCTGGTTCCTACCTGGTCCGCTGGGGCGTCCAGTACCATGGGTTTCTCCCAGTCAGGGCAGGGCGGTAGGTCCGGGAATACCTCCGGGACGGCGGGCCAGGTCTGGTCTGGCGGCTCCTTGGGGCCGTAGTAGGGACGGGGTTAGGTTCTGACATCTCCTCGTTGTAGCGGGCGCGGGGCGGCTCCGGCAGCTCCTCGTCGTAGCGGCTGCGGGGCGGCTCCGGCAGCTCCTCGTCGTAGCAGCTGCGGGGAAGCTCCGGCAGCTCCTCGTCGTAGCAGGCGCGGGGAAGCTCCGGCAGCTCCTCGTCGTAGCGGGCGCGGGGAAGCTCCGGCAGCTCCTCGTTGTAGCGGCAGCGGGGAAGCTCCGGCAGCTCCTCGTCGTAGCGGCTGCGGGGCGGCTCCGGCAGCTCCTCGTCGTAGCGGCTGCGGGGAAGCTCCGGCAGCTCCTCGGCGTAGCAGCTGCGGGGCGGCTCCAGCAGCTCCTCGTCGTAGTGGCTGCGGGGCGGCTCCGGCAGCTCCTCGGCGTAGCGGGCCCGGGGAAGCTCCGGCAGCTCCTCGGCGTAGGGGGCGCGGGGAAGCTCCGGCAGCTCCTCGGCGTAGCGGGCCCGGGGAAGCTCCGGCAGCTCCTCGTCGTAGCGGGCGCGGGGAAGCTCCGGCAGCTCCTCGGCGTAGCGGGCCCGGGGAAGCTCCGGCAGCTCCTCGGCGTAGCGGCTGCGGGGAAGCTCCGGCAGCTCCTCGGCGTAGCGGCTGTGGGGCGGCTCCGGCAGCTCCTCGGCGTAGCGGCTGCGGGGCGGCTCCGGCAGCTCCTCGGCGTAGCGGGCGCAGGGAAGCTCCGACAGCTCCTCATCGTAGCGGGCGCGGGGAAGCTCCGGCAGCTCCTCGTCGTAGCGGGCGCGGGGAAGCTCCGGCAGCTCCTCGTCGTAGCGGGCGCGGGGAAGCTCCGGCAGCTCCTCGGCGTAGCGGCTGCGGGGAAGCTCCGGCAGCTCCTCGGCGTAGCGGCTGCGGGGCGGCTCCAGCAGCTCCTCGGTGTAGCGGCTGCGGGGTGGCTCCGGCAGCTCCTCGTCGTAGCGGCTGCAGGCGGCTCCGGCAGCTCCTCGGCGTAGCGGGCGCGGGGAAGCTCCGGCAGCTCCTCGTCGTAGCGGCTGCAGGCGGCTCCGGCAGCTCCTCGGCGTAGCGGGCGCGGGGAAGCTCCGGCAGCTCCTCGGCGTAGCGGGCGCGGGGAAGCTCTGGCAGCTCCTCGGCGTAGCGGGCGCGGGGAAGCTCTGGCAGCTCCTCGGCGTAGCGGGCGCGGGGAAGCTCCGGCAGCTCCTCGGCGTAGCGGGCGTGGGGAAGCTCCGGCAGCTCCTCGGCGTAGCGGGCGCGGGGAAGCTCTGGCAGCTCCTCAGCGTAGCGGGCGTGGGAAAGCTCTGGCAGCTCCTCGTCGTAGCGGCCTCGGGCCTCAGCGGCTTCCCGGTGATGAGGATCAGCGGGTACATCTGCTCCTGCCAGTGGCCGAGCCCTGACTGAGGGCTGGGGCCCGGCTTTTGTCCTTCCGGGTCGCCGCCTGACCCTTTGAGGGGCGGGACTTCCTCCCGGCGGTTCCGCCCTGGGGGGTGATTGGCGGGGCTCAACCCTCCCTGGGCGGGGAGGGGAGCCACAACACCTCGCTACATTCCATCATGTGGGTGACTTAATAACGAGACCTTTGGCAGTGCATCTTAGGGCTCAGCTCCCATGATAGTCATGATAGGCACATGTGAACTTTAAATGATTTAGTAGAATGTGTGTCAGTCCTCAGACAGTGACCTGTAGCCAGGGGTGAAAGTGACTTACATGACTCACCGATACGCAGGATGGCCAGGGTCCTGGGCAAGGTGGGAGCAGGGGGCCTCTGGGTCTCAGGAAGGGGCAGGGCCTCAAGCAGAAGTGGCGAGGCTAGGGCAAAAATCCCCCAGCCAGCCCTTCAGCTCAGCCGGGGCTCTGGTGGCGATTTAAAGGGTACCTCCAGCCACTAGCACGGTAGGCAGTGGCGAGCAGGAGCCAGGGGCCCTTGAAATTGCTGCCGGAGCCCGGAGGTAGCAGCGGTGTTTGCTGGGAGCCCCGGGGTTCTGGCGATGATTTAAAGGGCCTGGGGCTCCTGCTGCGGCTGTGGTAGGCAGTTGCGTCCGAGAGCCACGGGCCCTTTAAATCGCCGCCAGAGCCCCAGGGTAGCAGCGTTGCCGTCTGGGAGCCCTGGGGCTCCTGTGGCAATTGAAAGGACCCAGGGCTCCAGCTGCGGCTGTGGTAGGCAGTGGCAGCCAGGAGCCCCGGGAAAGCTTCCCCTTTTGCCCCACCCCCATCTACGGTCCAGCCAGTACAGTCGTAATTGTCTTATCGGTACGCTAGACCGGACCGGCGTACTTTCTTCCCTGACCTGTATCTCTCTTGATGAGCTAAAAAGGGTTATCAGTCCCAGGGACTCCTGGGCCCCCTTCAGCTGGCATTGAAAGTAATTTGGCTACTGGTGTCATTGGGAGGGGGAGCCCAAACAGTTTTCAATAGTGTTACTATTACCAAAGGAAAAGTGACTCTCCCTAGGTTTTCCCTGGGTATTGTGAGTCTCTCATTCTGCCAGCTGATGTTATGTGTAGACTACACAGTTTATGCAGTCTGGAATTTTAATGCAAATATATTAAAAAAGAGCATGCTTGTGAGACTAACACAAGATTAAATATAATAGACAGTTTGGCTGCAACATTTACCAAACCCTGGCAGAAATAGACCCTGGTAATATAAAGTTTACTTAATTGGTAGTTTTAAGTAGAATTTACATATTTTAATTTTTGTGTTGTAGTGTTTTAAAAATAGTTCTCAACACATGCCACATTCTGCCAGAGGTCATTTGCATATGCAATAGGACTTTATTAACTCTGTTAATCTGCAGCCCTGAAAATTTTCCTTTGGCAAATGTTTAGTAACAGAGGTAGTGCATAAATGAGGTCTCCACGTTAATATTTCTGTAGCACCTTCCATCTCAGGCTATCAAAGCACTTTACGGACAATTAATTTGGTCACGTAACCCCTTGAGGTAGGAAAAAATTATTAGTCTCTTAATCATTCTGTGCCTCAGTTTTTCCATGTGTAAAATTAAGAGGTTTACCTAAGAAAAGAGCTGGCAATAGAATCCAAGTCACCTGTCGGGTATGTGCACAAAGATCATCCTTCCTCTTTATTTTCCTGTTACTACAACTTAGTTGTTTTTTGAAGTATTCTACAGTGTATTTTATTAATGTACTGTGAGGTATTGGTAAGAATAATCAAACCTAAATTGTATTTGTTACAGTAAGTAAACCATGTTGTCAAAGTTAGAATCAGGACTCACAATTTGTCAGACCACTCTGTTTATTAGCGCAGCGCTCCGCCAATAACATTCAGAATATGTGAGTGGCCATGCAAGGCCCAAACAGTCTTATTTATTTACAGATAAAAGAGCGGGAATTAGACAAAGGGACAAAGAAAGCAAAACAGGAAAATTCACCTGGGGCACAGCATGCATATCCTATTTCCTTACTAACTGTTATCGATTTAAGGCTAATACTTCACCAATTGCCCTCAAACGGTGCAATTGTTCAATGTTAATGTCTGTATTCCTGACACCTGGATTGCAGCATTCCAACAGTTTTGCTTAAAGGTACAGACAGCATTTCTTTAATCCTTTCTATTCTTACTATATAATTCATTCTACTTTCACAATGTACATCTTGATTTTTTTTAATTGCTTGCTTTACTTGCTGATGTGCAAAAATAGATCACTTCAGTAGTATTAATTAATGAAGGTTTTCTGTGAAAAGTGGAAGCCAGCCGCCTGCTATGTGTAAATCACTTTTTCATCTGCTGATTTAAGGTTCACTCCCAAACTCTTGAAGTCAGTGGTAAAACACCTATAAAATTTATGGAGAAGGATTTTGGGAGGCCCCTATGTTTGGCGGGGGAGAGTGGGAAGAAGAAAGAAGAAATGCATGCAGGGGACTCCTATATAAGTACTACCTGATCCTGCAGAGAGTCCCATTGATTTTGAGGAGTTTCTGTGTAGAAAGAACCCCTCAGGGCCAAGGCCAAACAGAAGAATTGAGGAATGAAATGGTCTATTTGAGAAGATATTAATAATTTATCCCAAGGTAGTGTTAAGAACCTAGATGAGTTGTGAATTTGTTGACATGTTCCTTATAACTAGTATTGTCAGATTCTTTTCAAGGGTGCAGGCAAATTAGGGCCCAGTTTCACTCTGAAAATCAGTGGCAAAATTTGCAGTGACTTCAGTGGGATTAGCGTTCTGTTCTCTGATTGTTAAACTACCTTAGGTCAAATTCTGAGAGATGTTAAGTTCTTGCAACTCCCATTTTAGAATATAGCTCAGCACTTTTCAGGATCTTACATACTGGAGGCAAAGAGTTTTGTATGCTTTAGATTACAGGCTAGCAGTGACTAATCCTTGAGGAATGATTTCTGTTTTTTCCTAATACCTATCTAAGTTATCACTCCCTAATTTTGGCACTGGCATGCATGTGATTATCTGTCTAGGTGCTTTCAGAATTACCATTTAGGAAGTCAATTCAGATGTTGGTACTTCAAATTTGTCTGGATGAAATCTGAAGGCTAAGAGTAATCTTTGTTACTTGAAATTAATATCACAAGGGGAGAAAATAAATCAGAAACTAGGCAAATTTTCATGCTTTACCATGCCAGGCTTTAAGAACTAATGATAGTTTTAAAGTTAAGGTATTGCTTGTAGTGCAATAGGACCCTTATGTCTGCAGTGTGCAATCTCTAGTAAGAAGGCTCTGATTATCACACTGTAAAACTAATCTTGTCTGTTCCTGGGGTTTCCTTAGTTAGTACAGCTGAAAAAATAACAGAAAAGGGAGCTGCAGCTGTCAGCAGTGTAGCAGTGAATAATATGGTCTTGATTTAAACTTTTCATTTTTGCTCGTGTATTTTGATAGCTTAGTGCTCTGTAAGTCTCAGAGATCCAAAATTATTTATACACTTCTACGGTTCACATACAGGTTTAATGGTTACTGCCTAATATGATACTTTGAAAAGAGAGGGGAAAAAAGAACCTATGCAAGTATATAATTAGTTCGTGATAAGTGTTAATCTAGTGCTAGTGCACTGAGCTAGTTAAAATCTTCCAGAATACAGCGTTTTGTACTCATGCTAATCTTTATTGTAGAAATGTATTAGTTAAACTGGCAGAAGCAAAATGTATCCTGCTGAGGGATGCAAAATATGGATTGTGTGCTAGGTACAGTTAGTGCAGGCATCTCTACTGACATCGGGAATGGGATGTATAAAACTAGATAAGAAAAGGTGCTTAAGTTCTGTGGTTGTACAGTGGAATCTGGAATTTTCTGTCTGTCATAAAGGGAAAATAATTATGAGTGGAACTGAGCTCATACTTTGCAACAGGGAAGACGTAGCCACTGCAGGATCATTCTCCGTGTTGGTAACGTATTGACCTTACTGTATTAGGCTGACTTTACTTCCTATCAATAGATCAATGGAGCCTGTTTATCTGAAATCTCAATATACTAACACCTCTACTTACACCCCCCCGTTCCTTGTTCCCTGACTGCTCCCTCCATGTCCCTAATCACCCCCAGGACCCCACCCCCTTTCCAGCCCCCCTGTCCCCTGACTGCTCTGACCCCTATCCATCCCCCCCACCCCCCGACTCACCGGCAGCAGTGGGAAACGGAGCAGCCCGGTCCCAGCCTGCTCCATTCTGCCACCTCCCAGCCGCGGCTCTCCGCTTCCTGCCACTGGTGAGTGCGGGGAGGTGGGCGAAGGACACCCTCTGCACTCACTGGTGGCGGGAAGCGGAGCAACGCGGCCCCCGCCCGCTCCACACTGCCAGCTCCCAGCCACGGCGCTCTGCTTCCTGCCACCGGTGAGTGCAGGGAGGTTGGGGCAAGGATGCCTCCCCCCTGCACTCACTTGCAGCGGGAAGCGGAACGACATGGCCCCAGCCTGCTCCACTTTCCTTGCCCCATCCCCAGCCATGTCACTGGGGGGGGGAAGAACTGGGGAAAGGTCCTGCACTCACCTGCGGCGGAAAGTGGAGCGTCGTGGCTGGGAGCTGGCAGAGTGGAGCTGGCTGGGGCTGAGCTGCTCCACTTCTGCTGCTGCCAGTGAGTGTGGGGGGATCCCTTCCCTCAAGCCCCCTCCCCCAAGCGACACGGCCGGGGCAAGGGAAGTAGAGCGGGCTGCTTCTGGCCCCCTGCTAATCCCCAGGGCCACTCTGGGCGTGTGGGGCCCCCCAAAGTGCCACCCACACCTCCTGCCTCCCAGACCCTGGGGGAGAGTGGAGCCTCTGACCACCCCCAAGACCCTCTGCCCCTTATCCAGCCCCTCGGCCCTAGCATTGCCCAACACTCTTAACACGCTGCTCAGAGCAGCATGTCAGAGCTTTACCGTGTTGTATGCGAACCCGCTTTATATCGGGTTACGTTATATCGGGGTAGAGGTGTGCTGTCAAACCCCAATAGCTGACACTTGCCCGAGAAAGTATCTCAAAACCCCTTCCTGGCTAAAGAGAACATGATTCTGCAGCTCTGATTCAAGTAGACTGTCCTATTGAACTGTGTTGTAATCTAGAAGATCATCAGCATATGAATTTTTTTTTTTTTTGGCCTGGCTTAGTAGTCATACCAAAATTTATCTAAAGCAAAGGCAGATATGTGTTTATCTGTGCTTGAAAGAAATTCCTTCCAAAAGACTGTGGAAGTGTAGGATTTATTTGTCTGGATGAGTGTTAGCACAGCCTTGTCTTCACTAGAAAATTACATCATTAGAGCATGGCCTTGAGGGAGTTGTGTTAATTAACATGGTGTTTACTACAATTTAGCAGTAAATGTAAACACCTAAGGGGAGGTCAACAGTTAGTGGAGGTTAGTTAGTACACAACCTTGACAAGTTATGTTAACTTTGGAAACTTGGACTGGAGTACCTCAAGTAATGATAAAAAGGTACTGCTCTTCTCTCGTGTATGAGATACCACTTTTTTCTAGTGTATGAGGACTTCTGGAAAATCAGAAGACATGAAGAGATCGGTGCCCCCCAGGTGGAGGGACAGGACATTACAGTGGCTCCCTGGTTGTGCTCTGTTAGCACTGTAGAACAATCACTGAAATGTCACAAGCTTTTTTAGTGTATGCATCTGTAGAAAAAATACTTTTATGGAAACTATGAATGAAAAGCTTTATTTTCATTGCAGGTCAGAGGATGCAGGCATTTCAGGGATCCATGTTCTACCCTCTTTTCTTTCTTCCTTTTTCCTTCTTGTGTGACAGATTTATGTTACCAATTTGCCTGAGGCATCAGGTGATTAGGCTGAGGCTGCAGGATCGTTAGGGGAGGAGATGAAGGAGCACACCAAGTGACTAATCATAGAATCATAGACTCTAGGACTGGAAGGGACCTCGAGAGGTCATCGAGTCCAGTCCCCTGCCCTTATGGCAGGACCAAATACTGTCTAGACCATCCCTGATAGACATTTATCTAACCTACTCTTAAATATCTCCAGCGATGGAGATTCCACAACTTCCCTAGGCAATCTATTCCAGTGTTTAACTACCCTGACAGTTAGGAACTTTTTCCTAATGTCCAACCTAAATCTCCCTTGCTGCAGTTTAAGTCCATTGCTTCTTGTTCTACCATTGGAGGCCAAGGTGAACAAGTTTTCTCCCTCCTCCTGATGACACCCTTTTAGATACCTGAAAACTGCTATCAGGTCCCCTCTCAGTCTTCTCTTTTCCAAACTAAACAAACCCAATTCCTTCAGCCTTCCTTCATAGGTCATGTTCTCAAGACCTTTAATCATTCTTGTTGCTCTTCTCTGGACCCTCTCCAATTTCTCCACATCTTTCTTGAAATGCGGTGCCCAGAACTGGACACAATACTCCAGTTGAGGCCTAACCAGCGCAGAGTAAAGCGGAAGAATGACTTCTCGTGTCTTGTTTACAACACACCTGTTAATGCATCCCAGAATCATGTTTGCTTTTTTTGCAACAGTATCACACTGTTCACTCATATTAAGCTTGTGGTCCACTATGACCCCTAGATCTCTTTCTGCCATACTCCTTCCTAGACAGTCTCTTCCCATTCTGTATATGTGAAACTGATTGTTCCTTCCTAAGTGGAGCACTTTGCATTTATCTTTATTGAACTTCATCCTGTTTACCTCAGACCATTTCTCCAATTTGTCCAGATCATTTTGAATTTTGACCCTGTCCTCCAGAGCAGTTGCAATCCCTCCCAGTTTGGTATCGTCCGCAAACTTAATAAGCGTACTTTCTATGCCAACATCTAAATCGTTGATGAAGATATTGAACAGAACCGGTCCCAAAACAGACCCCTGCGGAACCCCACTTGTTATACCTTTCCAGCAAGATTGGGAGCCATTAACAACTACTCTCTGAGTACGGTTATCCAGCCAGTTATGCACCCACCTTATAGTAGCCCCATCTAAATTGTACTTTCCTAGCTTATCTATAAGAATATCATGCGAAACTGTATCAAATGCCTTACTAAAGTCTAGGTATATCACATCCACCGCTTCTCCCTTATCCACAAGGCTCGTTATCCTATCAAAGAACGCTATCAGATTAGTTTGACACGATTTGTTCTTTACAAATCCATGCTGGCTATTCCCTATCACCTTACCACCTTCCAAGTGTTTGCAGATGATTTCTTTGATTACCTGCTCCATTATCTTCCCTGGCACAGAAGTTAAACTAACTGGTCTGTAGTTTCCTGGGTTGTTTTTATTTCCCTTTTTATAGATGGGCACTATATTTGCCCCCTTCCAGTCTTCTGGAATCTCCCCCGTCTCCCATGATTTCCCAAAGATAATAGCTAGAGGCTCAGAGACCTCCTCTATTAACTCCTTGAGTATTCTAGGATGCATTTCATCAGGCCCTGGTGACTTGCAGGCATCTAACTTTTCTAAGTGATTTTTTACTTGCTCTTTCCTTATTTTCTCTTCTAAACCTACCCTCTTCCCGTAAGCATTCACTATACTAGACATTCCTTCAGACTTCTCAGTGAAGACCGAAACAAAGAAGTCATTAAGCATCTCTGCCATTTCCGAGTCTCCCGTTACTGTTACCCCCTCCTCATTGAGCAGTGGGCCTACCCTGTCCTTAGTCTTCCTCTTGCTTCTAATGTATTGATAAAAAGTCTTCTTGTTTCCCTTTATTCCCATAGCTAGTTTGAGTTCATTTTGTGCCTTTGCTTTTCTAATCTTGCCTCTGCATTCCTGTGTTATTTACCTATATTCATCCTTCGTGATCTGACCTAGTTTCCATTTTTTATATGCCGCCTTTTTATTTTGTAGGTCACGCAAGATCTCAAGGGTAAGCCAAGGTGGTCTTTTGCCACATTTTCTATCTTTCCTAACCATCGGAATAACTTGCTTTTGGGCCCTTAATAGCGTCCCTTTGAAAAACTGCCAACTTTCCTCAGTTGTTTTTCCCCTCAGTCTTAATTCCCATGGGACCTTGCCTATCAGCTCTCTGAGCTTACCAAAATCCGCCTTCCTGAAATCCATTGTCTCTATTCTGCTGTACTCCTTTCTACCCTTCCTTAGAATTGCAAATTCTATGATTTCATGATCACTTTCACCCAAGCTTCCTTCTACTTTTAAATTCTCAACAAGTTCCTCCCTATTGGTTAAAATCAAGTCTAGAACAGCTTCCCCCCTAGTAGCTTTTTCAACTTTCTGAAATAAAAAGTTGTCTGCAATGCAGTCCAGGAACTTATTGGATAGTCTGTGCCCCGCGGTGTTATTTTCCCAACATATATCTGGATAGTTGAAGTCCCCCATCACCCCCAAATCTTGGGCTTTGGATGATTTTGTTAGTTGTTTGAAAAAAGCCTCATCCGCCTCTTCCGCCTGATTAGGTGGCCTGTAGTAGACTCCCAGCACGACATCACCTGTGTTTTTTACCCCTTTTAGCCTAACCCAGAGACTCTCCACCCTTCCGTCTCCTATGTCCATCTCCACCTCAGTCCAAGTGTGTACATTTTTAATATATAAGGCAACACCTCCTCCCTTTTTCCCCTGTCTATCCTTCCTGAGCAAACTATACCCATCCACACCAACATTCCAGTCGTGTGTATTATCCCACCAAGTTTCAGTAATGCCAATAATGTCATAGTTGTATTTATTTATTAGCACTTCCAGTTCTTCCTGCTTATTACCCATACTTCTTGCATTTGTATAAAGACATCTAAGATACTGATTTGATCTTGCCTCCCAGCTTTGCCCTGACCCTCCTTCCTCTCTGCCATTATAGCCCGTGCTCCCTCCTGTTTCCAACCCATCTCCCAGGTCTTGTTCCCCACTTACCTGTGGGCTTTGCTCACCTGTCCCCGTCGAACCTAGTTTAAAGCCCTCCTTACTAGGTTAGCCAGTCTGTGCGCAAATAAGGCCTTTCCCCGCTTCGAAAGGTGAACGCCATCTGTTCCTAGCAGTCCTTCCTCAAATAGCATCCCGTGGTCGAGGAAGCCAAAGCCCTCCTGGCGACACCATCTTCGCAGCCAGGCATTCACCTCCACGATGCATCTGTTTCTGCCCGGACCCCTACCTTCAACAGGAAGAATCGAAGAGAATACCACCTGCGCTCCAAACTCTTTAACCCGTACTCCCAGAGCCCTGTAGTCACTCTTGATCTGCTCAGCGTCACACCTCACAGTATCATTTGTGCCCACATGGATGAGTAGCATGGGGTAGTAGTCAGAAGGCCGGATAATCCTCGACAATGCCTCTGTAACGTCTCGGATACGGGCCCCTGGCAGGCAGCATACCTCCCGGGATGAACGGTCAGGGCAACAGATGGGTGTCTCCGTCCCCCTCAGCAGAGAGTCTCCAACCACCACTACCCTACGTTTCTTATCAGTGGTGGCAGCAGACCTCCCAGCCTTAGGGGTACGAGGCTTCACCCCCTTAACTGTTGGGGGTGATTTCTTCTCTCCTGTATCAAGAAGAGCATAATGGTTATCTTTTACCACAACAGGAGGGTTCGCAGCAGCGGTGGAGCACTGCCTGCTGCTAGAAGTAACCAGCTGGCTGTGTCCACCCTGAGCCTCCTCCTCCACTGGTGTGTCAGAAACACCCTGAGGCATCTCCTCCTTCACTGGAGTGTCAGTAGTCCTGTCAACTGGGACAGCACCGTCAGCTGTCTCCACATGGATACTGTCCAGGAATTGCTCATGGATACGGATGTTCCTCAGCCTGGCCACCTCCTCCTGTAGCTCTCCCACCTGCTGCCTGAGAGATTCCACCAGTAGGCACCTTTCACATTGGATGCCACCCCCAGCCTGGATATCAGTAAGTGGAAATTGCAAATTACAGTCTTTGCAAGCCCACACCAGAATCTGGGTAAAAGCATCCATGCTTTGGTGCTCTGTCTGGCTACAGGCGCAGGTGGAGGAGACAGAAGCAGTGCTGGCACAGGTGTTGCGGGTCCTCCTCACCATTGTAAGCCTCCCTCTGTCAAACTCTCTCAAATTCCTGTCTACAGCTCCCTATCCGCTCCTCTCTGCTGTAAACAGAAAGGTTTTCGATGTGGCTCAGGTTATGGGTTCAGGGGACCAATGGGTCACAGATGAGACTGACAAGGGACCCCCCCCCTTCCTAACTCCCTTGCAAAACTCCCTGTTAGCAGCTCCTGTTCGCTAAGCTCCCTGGTCGCTTGTGCGCAGCTTTATAAAGCCCTGGCCTGAGTGAATGCCCCGCCCACTGGTTAAGGTTCAGCCAATTACCAGAGGCTTCTAGCTTTCAAACCTTCCTAGTAGCTCCACCTCCAACTGCCAGCTACAGCACACGGTCCTTCAAACAAACAAACCAAACAGACTGACAAACACAAGCTCAGCACACAGCAAGTAACCCCCAATCTTAAATCTTTAATCTTAAATCTTTAATCTTAAAGTTTTGTTAATTAAATAACAGTGGTGAGTTTGATTTTAACCAACAGGGAGGAACTTGTTGAGAATTTAAAAGTAGAAGGAAGCTTGGGTGAAAGTGATCATGAAATCATAGAATTTGCAATTCTAAGGAAGGGTAGAAAGGAGTACAGCAGAATAGAGACAATGGATTTCAGGAAGGCGGATTTTGGTAAGCTCAGAGAGCTGATAGGCAAGGTCCCATGGGAATTAAAACTGAGGGGAAAAACAACTGAGGAAAGTTGGCAGTTTTTCAAAGGGACGCTATTAAGGGCCCAGAAGCAAGTTATTCCGATGGTTAGGAAAGATAGAAGATGTGGCAAAAGACCACCTTGGCTTACCCTTGAGATCTTGCGTGACCTACAAAATAAAAAGGCAGCATATAAAAAATGGAAACTAGGTCAGATCACGAAGGATGAATATAGGCAAATAACACAGGAATGCAGAGGCAAGATTAGAAAAGCAAAGGCACAAAATGAACTCAAACTAGCTATGGGAATAAAGGGAAACAAGAAGACTTTTTATCAATACATTAGAAGCAAGAGGAAGACTAAGGACAGGGTAGGCCCACTGCTCAATGAGGAGGGGGTAACAGTAACGGGAGACTCGGAAATGGCAGAGATGCTTAATGACTTCTTTGTTTCGGTCTTCACTGAGAAGTCTGAAGGAATGTCTAGTATAGTGAATGCTTACGGGAAGAGGGTAGGTTTAGAAGAGAAAATAAGGAAAGAGCAAGTAAAAAATCACTTAGAAAAGTTAGATGCCTGCAAGTCACCAGGGCCTGATGAAATGCATCCTAGAATACTCAAGGAGTTAATAGAGGAGGTCTCTGAGCCTCTAGCTATTATCTTTGGGAAATCATGGGAGACGGGGGAGATTCCAGAAGACTGGAAGGGGGCAAATATAGTGCCCATCTATAAAAAGGGAAATAAAAACAACCCAGGAAACTACAGACCAGTTAGTTTAACTTCTGTGCCAGGGAAGATAATGGAGCAGGTAATCAAAGAAATCATCTGCAAACACTTGGAAGGTGGTAAGGTGATAGGGAATAGCCAGCATGGATTTGTAAAGAACAAATCGTGTCAAACTAATCTGATAGCGTTCTTTGATAGGATAACGAGCCTTGTGGATAAGGGAGAAGCGGTGGATGTGATATACCTAGACTTTAGTAAGGCATTTGATACAGTTTCGCATGATATTCTTATAGATAAGCTAGGAAAGTACAATTTAGATGGGGCTACTATAAGGTGGGTGCATAACTGGCTGGATAACCGTACTCAGAGAGTAGTTGTTAATGGCTCCCAATCCTGCTGGAAAGGTATAACAAGTGGGGTTCCGCAGGGGTCTGTTTTGGGACCGGTTCTGTT
Source organism: Gopherus evgoodei (assembly GCF_007399415.2). NCBI lineage: Eukaryota > Metazoa > Chordata > Testudines > Testudinidae > Gopherus > Gopherus evgoodei. Next base: position 135,018,914 of record NC_044326.1, read on the forward strand.
CAATATCTTCATCAACGATTTAGATGTTGGCATAGAAAGTACGCTTATTAAGTTTGCGGACGATACCAAACTGGGAGGGATTGCAACTGCTCTGGAGGACAGGGTCAAAATTCAAAATGATCTGGACAAATTGGAGAAATGGTCTGAGGTAAACAGGATGAAGTTCAATAAAGATAAATGCAAAGTGCTCCACTTAGGAAGGAACAATCAGTTTCACATATACAGAATGGGAAGAGACTGTCTAGGAAGGAGTATGGCAGAAAGAGATCTAGGGGTCATAGTGGACCACAAGCTTAATATGAGTGAACAGTGTGATACTGTTGCAAAAAAAGCAAACATGATTCTGGGATGCATTAACAGGTGTGTTGTAAACAAGACACGAGAAGTCATTCTTCCGCTTTACTCTGCGCTGGTTAGGCCTCAACTGGAGTATTGTGTCCAGTTCTGGGCACCGCATTTCAAGAAAGATGTGGAGAAATTGGAGAGGGTCCAGAGAAGAGCAACAAGAATGATTAAAGGTCTTGAGAACATGACCTATGAAGGAAGGCTGAAGGAATTGGGTTTATTTAGTTTGGAAAAGAGAAGACTGAGAGGGGACCTGATATCAGTTTTCAGGTATCTAAAAGGGTGTCATCAGGAGGAGAGAGAAAACTTGTTCACCTTAGCCTCCAATGGTAGAACAAGAAGTAATGGGCTTAAACTGCAGCAAGGGAGATTTAGGTTGGACATTAGGAAAAAGTTCCTAACTGTCAGGGTAGTTAAACACTGGAATAGATTGCCTAGGGAAGTTGTGGAATCTCCATCGCTGGAGATATTTAAGAGTAGGTTAGATAAATGTCTATTAGGGATGGTTTAGACAGTATTTGGTCCTGCCATGAGGGCAGGGGACTGGACTCGATGACCTCTCGAGGTCCCTTCCAGTCCTAGAGTCTATGAGTCTATGAGTCTATGAGTGCTGGGTGCTTCCCATCCCACATCACTCAAAGGAAGGAAGAAAGCATTAGTGCCCAAGCCCTCACCTGCATTAATACTCACACAGACACAACCCAGGGCTGGCCAAGCCTGGGTGTAACGTAAAAAGAAGAGAGGGCAGGGTGGACGTAAGTTCTGTCCTGTGCACAGGCCAATCAGGGTCCGCTGTTGATCTCCAACTTGCTTTAACTCTTGAGAGGGTTTTAAGCCCTGGGTTCTTTTGGGAGTGTTTTTGTTTAGGGATCTTTGTCCCGAACTGGCCTTCTGCAGTTCCTCTAAGTTCCCAAAACACACCATCTTCAGAGTTGCGAGACTGTTGTTGCTTAACTCGCTGACCTTTGCAATCTTTTTTGTTTTGCACCCCCTTTTCAGGTCTGTCTGGTTCACATCTCCTTTCCCACAGGCTTTTGGCTGTTTGGCAGCAGGGAGCTTGTTTGTGTGTGCGTTGGCCTTGAGCGACAGTTTCGCTCCTTATCTTTGAGCCTAGCTGGATTGTCCAGGTAACCTGTTCCTTTCTCCCTTCCTCCTCCTTCGACCTCTCACAACCTGCAAAGGAATCTTTTACTGCACACTCACACCTTCAACTCTTCCCAAAATCCTTTCCAGTGCATCTACAAGCATTAGCAATATACAATGCTGGTGCTTACCCAGGGGACCCCATGGGGGGCAATTTTACTGTGACTGTGACACTTGCCCTGTCAACCCTGTCCATGTTCCTTTCTTATGTCCTCATTGTCTCCCTCTCTGTTTTCCCTTTCCTGTCTTGCTTTTTATAGTAGCAGCAGAGAGGAGCTCTTGGACCTTGTAGTGAGCAAACCTGCAGGTCTGCCTTCTGGTGGCACCTCCTCCATCTTTTGTGCTGCCTTTCTGGGTATGTCTACACTGCGTTAAAAAACCTGTAGCACTAAGCCCAAGTCTGGCTCAGCTGACTTGGGCTTGGGCTGAGGAGCTAAAAATAGCAGTGTAGCTGTTTGTGCTTGGGCTGGAACCAGGTCGCTGAGACCCACCTGCTCATGGGGTTTCAGAATCCAGGCTCCAGCCTGTGCATCTACACTGCAGTTTTTAGCCCCACAGCTTGAACCCCTGTAAGCCCAGATCATTTAATCTGGGCCAGTTGTGTGGCCGTGCCGTGGGTCTCTTAGTGCAATGTAGATGTACCCTCTTGTGACCACAATCAAAGGTTGCAATGCTAGAAGGAGCCAGGCTAAGGAGCAGGTGCTGGCAGGAAAGATAAAGAGAAGGGTTATTCTCCTGCTGCATGAACAAGAAACTTTAGTTTTATTGCAACATAAACTAGGTGAGGTCACCCCAATGGCGGGTATAGTGCTGACATCATCTAGCTACCTCACTTTAGACAAGGCCTGGTCTATGATACAAAGTTAGGTCAAGGTAAGCTGCCTTACATCGACTTAGTCGTGCACATGGCTACGCTTAAATGTCTCTCTCACTGATGCAGTAACAGCACCTCCCCTAGTGGTGTTGAGCCATCAGTGTAGTGAGGTCGACACTGCAAGTGTAGACACTGCATTACTTATATCAACTAGGGCGGAAGCAGTAAATTGCCCGCCAAGTGCTCTCCTGCCGACTCCAGTACTCCACCAGAGCGAGAGGCGCAGACGGAGTCGATGGGGAAGCGTCAGCAGTCGACTCACTGCAGTGAAGACACCGCGATGTGTAGATCTAAGTACGTTGACTTCAGCTACGTTATTCATGTAGCTGAAGTTTTGTAACTTAGATCGACACCTCCACCTCCTCGTGTAGACCAGACCTAACAGTCCTCCAACAGCTGTTGCATAATGCCTGACGCTGATGGCTCTGGTCACATTGTGAGCTCCACTGCCCAGGGGTCACTGAGACCATAAGGCACCCTCCCCTTTAAAGCCCTGCAGATTTTCGAAATGGTGGAGGAAGGGCAGTGGGGGTGGGGGGGCCGGAGTGTCCAGTGTTTCTGCAGGCTAGGAACTGTTTGAGACTCCACTGCAGTGCCGTCAGTCCTGGGAGTTGAGCACGAGTGAGTCTGATGCCTTGGGTAAGTGTTAAAGATTTCCACTTAGCAAAGTAGGTTTCGGTTTGGTTTTGATGTAGGAAATTACACACAAAAGGTTGACGTTAAAAGATCATTAGGATGCAAAGTCAAACACTCAGAAATTGGGAAAGTCAGACTTTAAGTTGCCACTGCAACCTGGATTCAGCCCTCTCATGCATATGCATTGTGAGCGCGTACTGTTTTTCCACAGGATTCCCACCTCACTCAGTGCAGATGATGATGGTGCTTAGGGAGTGAATCAGGATTGCGCAGTGATGGAGGCTGTTGTCTGTAGGACCCCTGCATTATTTGTTGGAGAAGTTGGAAGGTGTTTACCTATTGTAGAAATTGGGGGACAGGCAGGCATAAGCACACCCATAGCTAAAGGCCTTCTCCCTTAGTTGTGGGGAAGGGACCAGTGGATCTAGGCCACAAATGTGTACTGGGGACAACAAATGAAAAAAAACCAAAAACAGGAACAGGAGTGAAGATTCACAGGGCAAAAATTAGGGATTCAGAGGGGGACACCAAGCCGAGCCCCTGACAGTGCCCACTGCTCCCAAAAGGCCTCCAGGGATTCAGTGGACACCACCCTGAGGAACTCTGCTTGGAGGTGTGAACGAGCAAGGGACCAGAAATAGGCCAGCACCAGGAGGTGGCTGATGAGCAGGTCCCGCTACTTTATGGGATCAGAGATGGGGTGTGACAGGATCAGGAGGTGCAGGGAAAAGTGCAGCCAGAACCTCAGCAAGAAGTTCTGGAGGAGCCAGAAGAGGGGCTGTAGCCTGACACACTCTACACAGGTGCCGTGGGAGTTCATGAATCACACCAGGTTCACACCTGTGCTCACAGATCCGTGAAGGCACCACCAACTAATATAGGGCCATATGAAATCTGTGTTAAGGAGAACACGGATGGAATTGTGGAATCAAAACAATAACATGGAATCCAGCGATTAAAAAAAAAAATCCAGCAAAATGCGAAAAAAAAAGATGCTTTTCCGTCACAGCTCTGGGGTCAGAGAAGATCTCTGCCTCCCTGCCATGGCCCTGGGGCCAGAGAAGATAGAATTAATCTTTTAAAAAATGTGAAAGAACAAAGTCATAAAATAATAAATATGAAAATTCACAATAATAAAATGGATTTCATGGGACCCTACTAATATCTCTGCTGGGCCTGGGACCACAGTAGAGTACAGACTGGCCCACCAGGGTTCTTTGCCCTCCTTGGGTGGAAACAGGTCCTGCTACTTGTTAGGGTGGGATTTGAGGGCAAGGAAGTGAATAGTAGAGAGCATGAGCACATACAGATGTTTCCAGGTGCGGTTCAGAGGTGGACAGGCTAGGTATTGTGAAATTGGCTTAGGTGGCGTGCTGGGGTGGCTGGGCTGGTTCATGGGAAAAGGGCCAAATGGCAAGGTCCGGAGGGCCAAGGGTGAGAGCTGGGCCGGGAACACCCTGCTGTAGACTTGCTCAAGGAAAGCAAGAGAAACAGGAGGCAAGGGTCTTCCCTCACCTCCTGAAGCATGTGACATGGGACATGCTGAGTGGATGGCCCTAAGCAGCAGAGGGTCCACCCAGTCCCTCCAATTGTAGTCCAGGAGGTCTCCTACTCTGGCGGTATCAGGACCAATCTATGGTGCACAAGTAGGACTCTGCTACCTGCACGCTAAGATGTGGCTTGTGTTGCAGGGGCTCCACAAGGAGGTCCTCCGCCTTGGCAGCTGCTACAGACCTGGTTGCCGAGATCAGCTTCCAGATCCTAAGTAGGTCCTGGTAGAAGATCAAGGGCTTAGAGAGGTCTTGGGGAAACCCTCTCGGGTGGAGATAAAAGAGCTGCTGGTTATGTCGGAGCACTTGGAGGAGGGGGAGGAAGGCATGTGCCAGCACGCTGCCTGCCAGTTTACCTGCACTGTATGGGAGTCTCTGCAGGGGCTGAAGGTTGAAGGTGTAGACCTGTCTGCCCACCTCCAGGGGGAGGTTCAGGAGCCCTGCAGAGACCCAGTGCAACCTCGGCCAGAAAAACTCTTCTGGAGGCTGACCAGAGTTCCCAAGGGCAGGCTCAGGATGTTGAGCTGGTGCCAGAGCATTGACAGGGCCAGTTGGTTAAGCACCAGCACTCTGCCCCAAAGGGAAAGGCACCAAACATCCACCTCTGCAACTGCTTAGCCATCTTGGCCTATAGATTGCTCCGATTCTCCAGCAGAGGATGATTGGTGGCAGAAAGATACATACTCAGACAGAGCAGTGGACCCAGTCCCCATCGGATGGCCTGGAGCGTGGGTGAGAGGAGGCCCGAGGTCTTGACCCAGTTGATCCAGGTAGACGAAACTGCAGAATAGATGGCTTGACAAGCCTTCATACACACCAGGTCTCCCAGGTCTTGGATCATTAAGAGCTCATCGTCGGCATATGCTGACAGGACCATCCGCAAGTCCAGCTCTCAAAGTGCCAGCCCCAGTGGTGATGGTATACAGCTGACTGGACAGTGGTTAGCCTTGACATAAGCCTCGCCTGAAGCTGAGGGGTTTGGTCAAGGCCCAGGTGGGCTTGATCAGACTCTCAGCAGAGACGTACAGCAGCTGAGGAAAACCCATGAAGCGGGCCCCAAAGCCGACTGCTCTCAGAGTGCCCACAAGATGCCTCATGATCTTTCCTGATCTTCTGGTCTAGGGACACGAGCGAGCGACTGGCTAACCCTACATGCAAGATGAAGTAGATTTTGCACCAGATAGAGATTATTGAAGATAATTTGGCCTGGGATGGTGTAGGTCTATGGGGATGGATCATGTCCGCCAGCATGGACCCCAGCTTCAGCAGGATGGTTTTCGCTACCACCTTGTAGTCTGTGCTGAGGAGCGAGGCTGGTTGCCAGTTCCTTAGGTTGCGGAGGTCCTCCTTCTAGAGCAGCAGAGCAAGCATGGCCTGCTTGCATGACAGTAGGAGCATCTCGCTTCCTAAGGACTTGGCCTAGATAGTGATGTAGGTCTATGTCATTGGAAGGTGTGTAGTGAGTGAGGCAGGAGAGCATGGTTTCAATGCTGTCCTGGATAACAAGATTCTAACCCTGCCACAGAGTTTGTATGTGGTGCTGGGCAAGTCACTTAAACAAAACTTTTCATAGATTTGAAGGCCAGAAGAGAGCACTGTGATCATCTAATCTGACCGCCTGTGTCACGCAGACCATGAATCTTCCCCACAATAACTCCTAGAGCAATTATTTTACAAAAACATCCATTCTTGATTTAGAATGGTCAGTGTTGGAGAATCCACAAGGACCCTAGAAGTTGTTCCAATGATTATTTACCCTCACTGTTAAAAATTTACACCTCATTTACCAGTCTGAATTTGTCTAGATTTAACTTCCAGCCATTGGATCGTGTTATACTTTTCTCTGCTAGATTGAAGAGCCCAGTATTAAATATTGGTTCTCCATGTAGGTACTTATAGACTCTGATCAAATCACTCCTTAACCATCTTTTTGGTAACCTAACTAAATAGATTCTCCTTGGCTCTGTTGCTATAAGCCATGTTTTCTAATCCTTTAATGCATAGGTTCCCAGATTCTGGATCATGATCCCAAGTGGGGTCATGCCATCAGCAGATGGGGTGTGGGTCCAGCAGGCCAGTTTGGCCCATGAGACAATGTTGTCTGTCCCTATCTAGGGAGGTTGTGGAATCTCCATCTCTGGAGATATTTAAGAGTAGGTTAGATAAATGTCTATTAGGGATGGTCTAGACAATATTTGGTCCTGCCATGAGGGCAGGGGACTGGACTCGATGACCTCTCGAGGTCCCTTCCAGTCCTAGAGTCTATGAATCTATGAATATGTCTGTTCCTGCTCCACAAATGCTGCACCAGCAGGCCACCATTTTGATCTGCACGGGCTGCCATTTTGCAAGTCAAAATGGTGGTCTCCTGGTGAGGTGTTTGTGCAGCAAGTCCAAACACGCTGGCTGTGTGGTGATGGTTCTGTGGACGCCAGTTTGGACATTTGCACTCTCTGGCTTTGTAAGCATCCACTCAAAGGACATGAATGCAGAACATCCTTATCTATCGGCAGCAGCCTCATCAACCGAGCATCCTGTCTGCCTGAGCTGGTAGGAGCCCGTGCTAGCATTTTCTGAGATAGGAAGCTGCAGCGGCTTGTAAGGCAAGACCCATATCTTCTTTTATGGCACCCTGAGTACCTTGTTGGCGCTCAAGGATAAAGGACCATTATAAGTCTCTGTCTCGGTGCTATCCTAGTATCACCACACAGGGCCTTTCTAAGTCCTGGCCTCGTTTGCTTAACAGTGAATTCATTTTTCTGACTTGTGATCATTAATTGTAGTTCTCTGATCACCTCCTCTGTCTGTCAGGATAAGGTCTGAAACTGATTTCCTCTGTGTTGGGTTCAACACTTTTTTTGAGTAAAGAAATTGTCATCTATTATATTTAGAAATTCTAAAGGTGGTCACTAGTTGTGTATGTTCCTCATTTTTTGGGTTCTCAATGTAAGAAACTTGAGATCTGATTTGCAGAAGTGCCTAGCGCTAGGAGCTGTGGTGGAGGTCAGTGGGAGCTGTGCTCTGAATATATAAAGTGCTATAAAATGTTAAATTCTCTGATAAGTCAAGCCGTGAAGAATTGCCGCTTTTAAGTCTGTTACTGAGTGTCCAGGAAGACTGAAGTGTTCTCCTACTGGTTTTTGAATGTTACAATTCTTGATGTCTGATTTGTGTCCATTTATTCTTTTGCTTTGAGACTGTCTAGTTTGGCCAATGTACATGGCAGAGGGGCATTGTTGGCACATCATGGCATAGGTCACATTGGTAGATGTGCAGGTGATATATGCCTTCGTGTGCCAGCAATGCCCCTCTGCCAGTGCCAGTACACAGGACGGACACTGTTCTCCCTGAATATTTCTTTTTATCCTTATCATTCAGTCCCTCCTGCATTATTTACTGAACACCATCGAAATGCTCCTCTGAAGACAGAATTATTAATTTCATCATAAACTTTTGTATGGTGTACTCATCTGAATATCTTAGTACTTTACACGCATTAATTAATGTATTGTGAGCTGGGATTACTGGGCCCATTTGACTCATGTAATTTAGGCATAGCCATTAAAACCAGAATTATCAGAGGTGTCTGTTAATTCTGGTTGTTTTTGCTTAATTTTATATGTGTTAACTCTGCAACCTTAATGTCCTTGTAATGTAGGGTTGTTTTGGTTTGGTTTTGTATGTAATTTCCTGTATTTTTTTTAAAAACCTTTAAAAATTGGAAAAACAATTTCATCTGATGGAACCATATTGACCCCCCCCATGTGGTGGGTCATCATCAGGGTGGGATTGTTAGACCCATAGCACAGTCCTCTATTACTTGAGCTGAGTAACTGGTAGCAACAGAAGGTTGTTATCTTCTGTATGGTCCTGCCACCAGAAAGGAGCTGGACAAACTTTCAGATCAGTTGATTTCACAGACCTTATGAACACAATGGTACCAAACATGAAGGTTTTAATACTGTACCCCAGAATCTAAAGATTTATTTACAATTTACAAGTGATGAACCTATTAAGAGGCATATGTCCTATCTTTCTAAACTGCCTTTAGAGAAGTTTTTGTTTGTTGTGGTTTTTTTGTTTCTTTTTTGTTTTCTTATTGTCTAATTCATTTAGGCAAAACTTCCAAACAAGCAACCCATTAAAGGTTGGCATACTATATTTCTTCAACTCTGTAATATCATTTTTATTTCAATAGACCTATTCCTCTTTGGTTAAGATGAAATCAAACTTGGACAGAGGGAAGCTCAGGACTTCTGCCTTGCAGCAGGGTGGTGAAGTAGGGGCTTCTGCGCAGCGAGGAGGAGGGACTTGGGGCTTCAGCCTTGTGGGGCGTCCCTGCCGGGCTCGGGGCTTCAGCAGGAGTGGGGCTGAAGCCCTGAGCTCTGACAGGTGCCTCCCATGGGCCAGAAGTCCTAAGCCCCAGCAGGTGTGCCCCAGCTCTTGAGCTTATGAAGATTGTCTTATGTGCTTTGAGGATCAGTAAGTTTGGCCACCCTGATCGATAGCAAGGACTGGACAAAGTAGCTACCATTTTCCAATCACTGAGAGAAGCCGGGTTAATGAAAACCCCACTAAATGTGCAGTAGGAAAGGAAGAAGCCCATTACCTTGGGAACAGAGTCAGTGGAGGACAAATCCGCCCCTTCGTGGATAATGTTCATGCCTCACAGATATACAAGGCACCTATGACCAAAAGGCAAGTGCATGGTTTCCTAGGCTTAGCTGGCTACTACTGCCGGTTCATACTCCATTTTGCCACCAAAGCATTCCTGCTATTGACTTAACTAGGGATACCACATCAACACGGGTGCTGTGGAACCTGCAAAAGTATCTTTCACTACCATACTCTGCAGACCCCTAGTGCTGTATAGCCTGAACTTCAAAAAGGAATTTGTACTACAAACACACACACAGGCGGTAGAACTAGGGATGGGTTTTTCTCCAAAGATAAATGGAGAAGAACACCCGAGAAATATACTGAATGATAGAAAAAGAGTGCTTGGCTTCCTAATGGGAACTAGAGAGTCTTTGATTCTACCTCTGAGGAAACGAGCTTACACTAATTACTGATCGTGCTCCGGTGTGATGAAAGAGACAAACCTGAGGACCATGAGATGGTACCTGTTGCCAGAACCATACCACGGAACCCGTCACCTTTTGGATACAGCAACAGGCAGGAAATTTGCTTCCGAACTTTGATTTTCTGTCCAGGAAGTAGCCTACGCCAGCCAGGGCCATGCCTCAGCCTTGTAGGGAAGAATATGTAATGGAGTCTACAACGCCATACGGAACACAGACAGCTGGGGTGAAGAGCCTCTCTTGTTTATAAGCAAGTAGCTTGATCACAGCCCCATTCAGCTGCCAGAGCTGCCAGTCATGGATGCCTGCACTCACAGCTGCAACCACTAGACAAAACATGGCCTGCTGTAAAGGGAAGAATATAGAGAAGGAAGGGGAGGCAGAAAAGCCTGGGCTAGCAGAGTCGTGACAGCCCTGCACCAGGCTGCCCCATAGGTGCCGACTCCATGGGTGCTCCAGTCCTGGAGCACCCACGGGGAAAAATTGGTGGGTGCTCTGCACCCACCGGCAGCCAGGCTCCCCTCCTAACTCTGCCCCCCATCCCACCTCACCTCCGCCTTCACCTCTTCCTCTAAGTGCACCGCATCCCCGCTTCTCCTCCCAGTGCATGCCACTGCAAAACAGCTGTTACACAGCGTAACAGGCTCTGGGAAGGAGAGGGGAGGAGCGGGAATATGGTGTGCTATGGGGAGGAGGTGGGGAAGAGGCGGGGCTGGATCGGGAATTTGGACTAGGGGTTGGGAGGGGCAGAGTTGGGGCGGGGGCTTTGGGGAAGGGGTTGGAATGGAGGTGGGGCAGGGGCGGGAGGGAGTGGGGCCGGGGGCAGAGGGGGGTTAAGCACCCTCCGGCGCCAGCAGAAGTCGGCGCCTATGGGCTGCCCCCCAAGAAAACAGCCAGGAGACTAAAGCTGGCTACAAGCCATAACATTTGTAGGGTTGATAGACTTATTTGGAGGTGTGGGTCCAGGAACTGCCCTGGCTGAGAACAAACTAAGGAGGGTCATTCAGGGGAAACAGACCCCTCCCTTCCTCGGCCTCCCCCTCTCCCCGCGCCCAACAGGACTAAGTGTTATCTAGACCATCCCTGACAGGTGTTTGTCTGACCTGCTCTTATATGTATTAACACTTCTTTATTCTGCTATTACTAAGATTTTGTAAATTATGTAATGACTTTAAAAATACGGTAAAGGCCTGGAATCATATTTTTTATAAGAATGCATGATTCTATCTATGTATTAAATGCTTATCCTTTACTCTCTTAGCCTTAAGGCTTTCTTTAAAATGGACTAACTGCATATAAATATTTTTTCTCTAAAAATGCCTGTTATCACATATGTATGTGTTAACAATGTATTTGGTCATTACTAAGATTTTTGTGAATTTACTGAGTTTATTTAGAAATGTACTTTTTAAAATTATTTTTTCTCTAAAAATGCATTTTAACACCTCTCCTTTAATCTTCTGTCATTCAGACTTTGTACAATAAATGGCTAAAATGGACATTTTCTTCTAAAATATTAAAAGGAGTGAAAGCTATATTTATTCAGTTATTTCTAATACACCCAATAAAGATAAACTTAAATGAAAATTTAAAAAAAATCAAATGACTGACGCCAAAAATGCAGGTCTCCAAAAATGAGACCAAAAGGCAAAAAGGAGCGTGTGGAAATGTTAAAACTTATATGATGAGAAAAAAATAAAGAGATAAAACTACTAACCTCAAAATATAACACCAGCAAATAAATCTTTAGGATAAAGAATTCTTAAATCTTTCGTAACACTGTGACTTCCTTTCTTCTTTGAATCTGCTCTTCCAAGGAGCTTATGTGTTTTGTTTTTGTTCCTTCAAGGACTTTCTGGTGATGAGATGGCTCATTAAGCCTGCACAAGCAAAATTCTTAGACATTACAGAAGAACAGTCACCCAGACATGTAAACCTCTGTTTAAAAGTTTTTCCAGCAAGAGAGAAACAAAGAGGTGTGATAAGATAAACACAACTCCTTTTTGGGGAATAATGTCCCTAGGGAATTCTTACTTCAACAACAGCAGAGACAGGAAAAATGCTAAGTGAGAAAGATTCTTTGTACAGTGTATGTTCTATCCCGATATAACACGACCTGATATAACGCGAATTTGGATATACGGTGGATATACTCCAGGGAGGCGGGGCTACGCACTCTGGTGGATTAAAGCAAGTTTCATATAACACGGTTTCACCTATAACACAGTAAGATTATATCAGACGGCGTTATATCGAGGGTAGAGGTGTACTTTAAAAATGTAGCAATAAAGTGCTGTATGATACACTAGCAGAAAAGTTTCTAAACAGAATGGTTTTCAGAATTTTCTCAGAGGAGGAGGTTGGCTATCAGTTGGCTATTGATAATTTATTAATTGTAGTGTGATAGTGCCTAGGTATTCCTTTAGCGGATCAGAGTCTCAGTGTGCTAGGTGGTGTACAAACATGTAAGAAAGAAGAGAGTTCTTGCCCCACAGATGTTATAATTTACAACATGACAGGCAGGATGCAACAGCATGTCAGGACAGACAAATGGGGTGGGGAACAGTGACATGGAGATGAATTAAACTTGTACAGTTCTTGGTCCTCTATTTCCCACAGAGCATGAAGATGTATCATTGGAGGAACTTAGTAAAGTTAGAGACTTCTGGATAGGAAGTGATACCCTAGTTGGCTGCTGTTGGAGAAAAACATAGTTCTCACTCTCTTGTTGGGTGCAGCAAGTCAGATACTTTATTCTCTAGCAATTGCATGGAGGGAGAGAGTGCACTAGGACACAGGGTTTCCCCCACCTAGGCAGGTCTCTCTATAGGTAAACAATTACAGCAAGCATTTATACCTTTGATTGCATACAATAATAAGCAACAGCTGCATTTTGTTTATACATAGGTCATCCTGATATCTTATTTTTATCACCGCTATTTAGGCTAGAGTCTACATTCCATACTTATCTAACACAAGGTCGCAACAACTTCTCACACAGTTCTTTCCCAGTCGCCTCACACAATCCTCGCTTCTACAAATCTCGTGTTGTTAGGATTACAGTTAGCCTGACTCTTGCTCCCAGAGGGGACTGTTTGCATTGAATCCCCTTCAAATCCCTGTCAGTTCTTGCTTTACTTCCACACTGCCAAGCAGGTACAGTTTGATGCCTCTCTGAGCCACACAGTACAGCTGGGAGGATGAGATGGCAACATGGATAGAGTTGAGCAGAAAAGCAGAAATACCAATGGACTGTTCCTTAGGTGGTTACTTATGTCTTTCGTTCCTGTTTTAGGCTGGTGTCAAGATGGAAATGGAAGAAAGTAATAGAGTTAAAGTGCAGACAAAAAAATGAGAAGCACCCAAACGTGACAGCTGTTGGTGCAGAAACAAATCCTTTGAAAAAATTTACCATCCCTAAAATAAGGAGGACTGCTGATAAAGGTACAGTAAACTGGTAACAAACATCAAAACTGAGCATTTTTGTCAAGTGAAAATTGTGCATAGCCGTGTGTAAGTGATGTGTGTTATTCCAAAGCTCAATCAGTAAATGGTAAAACCTCAAGCCTTGAAATCAGTTGACTTGTTTCATATTTAGCACTTCCCAGACGTTGTGAACCAAGTTGAGTAAAGCTCAGAAAAACCTACGTCTTACTTCAATCACCCTGGCATCTGCTGAGCAATACAGCAGTGCACAGACAATCCAGGAAATTTTGGAGAGTGTTGGGGCAACTTCCTGGTGCAACTGCTGGAGGAACCAAGGAGGGGGCCATGTTCCTCTTGACCTGCTGCTCACAAACCAGGAAGAATGGTAGGGGAAGTGGGTGGCAACTTGGGCAGCAGTGACCATGAGATGATCGAGTTCAGGATCCTGACAAAAGGAAGAAAGGAGAGCAGCAGAATACAGATCCTGGACTTCAGAAAAACAGACTTTGTCTCCCTCAGGGAACTGCTGGGCAGGATCCCCTGGGAGGCTAATATAAGAGTGGGAGGAGTCCAGGAGAGCTGGCTGCATTTTTAAAGAAGCCTTATTGAGGGCACAGGAGCCAACCCAGCCCAATGTGCAGAAAGAGTAGCAAATATGGCAGGTGACCAGCTTGGCTTAAGAGTGAAATCTTCGGTGAGCTTAAACACAGAAAGGAAGCTTACAAGAAGTGGAAACCTGGACAGATGACTAGGGAGGAGTATTAAAATATTGCTCGAGCATGCAGGTGTGTAATCAGGAAGGCCAAAGCACAATTGGAGTTACAGCTAGCACGGCATGTGAGGGGTAACAAGAAGGGTTTCTACAGGTATGTTAGCAACAAGAAGAAGGTCAGGGAAAGTGTGGGACCCTTACTGAATGGGGGAGGCAACCTAGTGACAGAGGGTGTGGAAAAAGCTGAAGTACTCATTGCTATTTTTGCCTTGGTCTTCACAGACAATGTCATCTCCCAGATTGCGGCCACTGGGTAGCACAAAATGGGGAGGAGGTGAGCCGCCCTCAGTGGTGAAAGAACAAGTTAAGGTCTGTTTAGAAAAGCTGGACATGCACCCAGTCCATGGGTCCAGATGCAATGCATCTGAGCGTGCTGAGAGAGTTGCTGATGTGATTGGAAAGCCATTGGCCATTATCTTCGAAAACTTGTTGTGATCGGGGGGGGTCCTGGATTATTGGAAAAAAGCAAATATAGTGCCCATCTTCAAAAAAAAGGAAGAAGAGAATCGGGGGAACTACAGACTGGTCAGCCTCACCTCAGGCCCTTAAAAATCATGGAGCAGGTCCTCAAGGAATCCATTTTAATGCACTGGAGGAGAGGAAGATGATCAGGAACAGTCAACATGGATTCACCAAGGGCAAGTCATGCTGGCCAACCTGATTGCCTTCTATGATGAGATACACTGGCACTGTGGATATGAGGAACATGGTGGACATGCTATAGCTGACTTTAGCAAAGGCTTTTGATATGGTCTTCCACAGTATTCTTGCCAGCAAGTTAAAAAATATGGATTTGATGAATGGACTATAAGGTGCCTAAAAAGCTGGCTAGATCGTCAGGCTCAATGGGTAGTAATCAACAGCTCAATGTCTAGTTGGCAGCCAGTATCAAGTGGAATGCCTCAGGGGTCTGTCTTGGGGTCCGGTTTGTTCAACATCTTCATTAATGATCTGGATAATGGGATGGATTGCACCCTCAGCAAGTTCGCAGATGACACTAAACTGGGGGAAGAGTTAAATACACTGGAGGGTAGGGAATTGGGTCCAGAGTGACCTAGACAAATAGGAGGATTGAGCTAAAAGAAATCTGATGAGGTTCAACAAGGACAAGTGCAGAGTCCTGCAGTTGGGATGGAAGAATCCCATGCACTGCTACAGGCTGGGGACTGATGGCTAAGCGGCAGTTCTGCAAGAAAAGGACCTGGGTGGATAACAGTGGACGAGCAAGGTAGATATGAGGTCAACAGTGAATCCTTGTTCCCAAGAAGGTTAACAGCATATTGGGCTTGCATTAGTACAAGCATTTGCCAGCAGATTGAGGGAAGTGATTATTCCCCTGTTCGGCACTGGTGAGGCCACAGCTGGAGCACGTGTCCAGTTTTGGGCTTCCCCACTTCAGAAAGGATTGTGGTCAAATTGGAGAGACGTCAGCGGAGGGCAACAAAAATGATCAGGGGGCTTATGAGGAGAGGCTGAGGGAACTGGACTAGTTTAGTCTGCAGAAGAGAAAAGGGAGCTGCGATTTGATAGCAGCCTTCAACTGTCTGAAGGGGGCGTTCCAGAAAGGATGGAACTAGGCTGTTCTCCAGTGGTGGCAGATGACAGAAACAAGGCGCAATGGTCTCAAGTTGCAGTGGGGAGTTCTAGCTTGAATATTAGGAAAAAACTATTTCATTAGGAGGATGGTGAAGCACTGGAATGGGTTACCTAGGGAGGTGGTGAAATCTCCATCCTTAAAGGTTTTAAGGCCCAGCTTGACACAGGGATGATTAGTTGGTCTTTCTTTGAACATGGGGTTGGACTAGATACCCCGTGAGATCTCTTCCACCCCTAATCTGTATGATTTTATGGTTACAGATATAATGAATATCTTGAATTTAAAATTTTTTTTTAGTTTTTCTCCAGTTTGCTAACACATCCAGAAAACCCTGCTCAAATGTCATATATTCTGTTACATCTGAACATCAGTACATGGAGTTAAAGAGGAGAGAGAGTGAGTTTTGTCAGTTCTGAAATAGAGGAGATGCTTTCTGTTGAAGTCAGGTCCCTACAAAGTGGTAACTTAGAACCATTGGCCTGACACATACCCACAGGGTCATGGACCATGATGAAGGCATGGCCACACACTCCTCAGTTATTTTCTCTGCCTGCCATTGGACCAGGATGTGTAGAACTATTTCTTGTGGGTACTTTGTGTATTTGGTATTGTGGTTTTTGTTTGTATTGTGTAGAAAGGTTTAATTTTAGCTAGTTATGGCAGTTAACACATTTCAAGATGGCTCTGGTGATGTGAGCTGTGTGTAGCCTCCTGTCAGGCTCTTGTTGGCCTGCCAGTTATATAGTTCAGTTTGTCACATTGTGCAGTATTCAGTTGTCCTGCCTCTTTGCCTGACTTTAGTTCAGTCCAGTGGAGCTCCAATCCAAGGTGCACTCCTCACTCACTCTACCAGGCAGTGTGGGAAGCAAGCAGACTTGGCTCTGTGGGCTCCACCAGGTCTCCCTGACATGGAGAGTTCCTGAGGAGCTGTGGGAGAGGAAGAGACAGGAGTCCTATTCCCTCCCGTAGTCAGGAGGAAGGGAGGAAAGCCGAAGACTCAAGGTGAAAGGAGAAGTGGGAATAACAAGTCCCCAAGCCTCCCTAGTCTGTCGTGTAAAGGAAAAACTTGTGTATGTTCTTTGCTTATATATTTACTCAAGAGTCTCCTCACTTGTACCTTCTAGCTTGATTTTTTCTTATAATACTTCAAACCAGTATTGAACTCTCCTGTACTGGGGTGTCAACGTTTGGCACCCCAGACCCTTTCTCTGGCCCACAGCTTCACCTTCAGAAGAGTCAGATCTGCAGTTGCCGGCTCAGCATGGTAGATCCTAGCTCCTACTGAGTGCCCAGATTACCATACCTCCCCTTCCTGGGGGGACTGGCTGCTCCCAACACAGAGCAATTCAATTTCAGGCCTCATCTGACAGACAGAGGAAGTGGTCAGAGTGACCCCTTTAGAATTTCTAAATATAAATAGATGACAGTTTCTTAACTCAAAAAAAAGTGTTGCGGCCCCTTCCTAGCAGCTGGGGACTTGGCCACAGCCATCCACAGTGAAGACCTCCAGGCCTGATTATTGTAACTCACAGGCCCTTAGAGTGGAGCTGCCAACCCTGAACATGGTCCTGTGTTAAAGAATGCAGATCTCTGCCTACCTAGGACACCATGGTTGTGTCAGCCCATTGCTCTGCTCTCTGTAGCTGACTTTCTGTTGAACAAGAACATGGACCATACACTTAATGCTGATATTCTAAACCTCCCCATGGGATTGATCCTAGCTCCCTGGGAGATCTCTTTCCCTCTCTATGAGCACCATCTCTTACAACAGAAACCGTCCTTAAGAGCACACGAACTGTACCATTATGTGAAGACATACGAGACTGAACTTGCTCAGCAGCTGAGCCAGGATCTCTTGGACAAAGTAATTAGCATGACAATGGTCTCAGACAGGCAGCAAAGGCACATTGTTTTAACGTATTCACTGTGCCATGCTGTCTCACCCTTGGTTAATGTTTGCCATAATTAATTTAACGGACTTAGGGCTTGTCTACACATAAACCACTACAGCTGTAGTGCATCTGTGAAGACACTCCCTATGCTGACGGGAGGGGTAATCCATCTCACCGAGAGGCAGTAAGTAGGTTGACAGAAGAATTCTGCCATCAACCTAGTGCTGTCTATACCGGTGGTTAGGTTCATTTAATTGCATTGGTCAGGGGTTTGGATTTTTCACACCTCTGAGTGACATAGTTATACTGACCTAATCTCCTAGTGTAGACCACAGCTTAGTGAATTTGCTATCAATGAAATCTACTTATGTCTGTCTGCAAAGGGTATTGGAAAATGCATCCTATGTTCACCATTTCCTTTGTTGTGTTTCTAGTTTCTTTAACATCCTGCTACACTAATGAGAGGGAGTATAGCAGTATCAGACCATACTCTGAGCCAGTCTCGTCTCAACACAGGATGTGACCTGCAGTCTTCATGGCAGTTTGGTGAGATAAGACTAGTACACAATGAGAGCTGGAAAAAAAATTTGCTGCAAAGAGGTAAGTTATTGCAAAATAAATGGCAGGTGAAGTCACCATGGTGACTTTTCATGACATATCTCTTTGCTCTTAATATTCATTCATCATTTCTTTCTCGTTGCGAACCAGCTTCTTCTAAAGGCAAGTCAGGGTTGCCAGCGCTACTGTGGGGCTCACTTTACGAAGCGTCCTTAGAGGTCATTTGCTTGCTGGCATAATATGACTTCCATTACTTTATTTTGTTTTAAATCTCGTGCCCGCTTTTCCTGCCTCTTTTCTGAGCTATGTACATGTTCTTTATTACAAGATCTTCAGGAGACTGTGAGCCAGGTTCTCTGTCCTGCAGAGTCTGGCTTTGTCTCTCACCGGCCTGATGATTCCTACGGGTGCTGCCTGCAGACCTAGAACTGTATCCTCCTGGCAGCTCCAGGCACAGGGAGCGTGTGGGTACAAGGGAATGGAGAGACGGTGCGACCGAAGTGCACTCCCCTCTGGCTGTCTGCGGACAGTTCCTTGGGCACCATCCGTCAATAGCTGCCAATAAGAGCAGACCCCAGGCTTCATTAACCTGTGCCAGGTAGAGGATCAGGGAGCCATAACTGACTGTGACAGTTTTCCCTCAGCTCCAGCCCGTCTCCTTAATTTTTGAACAGCATAGGCAAGTTATGCTGTGTGGACTTGTGATGGGGCAAGGCCAGATGGCTACAGTAAAGTGGGTGAGGAACAGGTATGTTAGTGCCAGGCTAAGCAATCCCTGGTACCATGGTAAACCAAATGGCAGTTGTTCCAGGTTAATCAAGACACCTGGGGCCAATTATGATCCTTCTAGAAGGCAGTGGGAGAGAGCTACAATTGATTGGGACACCTGAAGCCAATCAAGGGCTGGCTGGAACTAGTTAAAAGCCTCCCAGTTAGTCCATGAGGTGCGTGTGCGAGGAGCTGGGAGCATAGAGGCACCAGGAGCTGAGAGTGAGAGGGTGTGCTGCTGGAGGATGAGGAGTACAAGCATTATCTGGACACCAGGAGGAAGGGCCTGTGGTGAGGATAAAGTAGATGTTGGAGGAAGGCCATGGGGAAGTAGCCCAGGGAGTTGTAGCTGTCCATGCAGCTGTTACAGGAAGCACTATAGGCAGCTGTGATCCACAGGGCCCTGGCTGGAAACCCAGAGTAGAAGGCGGGCCTGGGTTCCCCCCGAACCTCGCAACTCCTGATCAGACACCGGGAGGGTTGACCCAGAGACTGTGGGTTCCACCATAGAGAAGATCACTGAGGTGTAGCAAATCCGCCAATAAGCGCAGGACCCACCATGGAGAGGAGGAACTTTGTCACAGACTATTAATAATGTCCCTGGTTTTTGCCAGAGTGCTGGGGTAGAGCAACACCAGTGTCCTGAACCACCAACAAAGGACCTCTTGTCTTTGTCATTTGATGAAGCATCAGGAGCCACATCAGATGGAGCCCAGAGAGCATGATTTCAGAAGCTACTTTGCCCCGTTCCGCTGGATGCTGGATGTCGGACAGACAGATGTTAGAGATCATCGCCCATGGCTACCCCATCCAATGCACTCATTACCCGTTACCCACACCCCGACCTGTCCTGCTTCTGGGACCCTGACAGCTTGTTACAAGTGGAAGTTACTGGAGGAGGAGGGTCCTGTTTTCCTCCCAGCAGAGAGTTGGCGAGGGGAAGGGGTGTTTTCAGTAGCAAAACGTGGAATACAGGGTGTACTCATATCATGGAGGTTAGCTAGTGGTGGAAAGTGGCTGGGTTAATTTTCTGAGTGACGAGGAAGGGAGCAAAGTATAGTTAGTCAAGTATGATAAAACACCACATCCCCTGAAATCTTTAAAACGAGATCTGAGGGTCAAATTCCTCCCGATAATTAGCGTGACTCCCATTGTCACCAATTATGCCACTGTGACTACAGAGGAGTGCTGTCTTATCATTGTTCCAGCTCTCTGAACTTCTGTAACCTTTCTCAGCACCTTGGGATCTGTTCATTTGTTCTTTTCACATGCTTCACCCTCAGGGTTTTACATTGCAGACACCATCCTGGCAGCAGAAGACCCTAAAATCTACCAATAGGACTTTTCAGTGTAGCAGAAGGGTCACTCTTGGCTGTGAGCAGAACTGTACAAAGCCAAGCCTCCCAGAGGGGAGGGCAAAGGAGGGCCAGTAGGACCCTGGGATAGTATAATATTTACTGTATTGCTATGCACGTCTTTGAAACCTGATGGCTTTGTTAGCTGTCAAAGTGTGTAACCTCTTTTTATTTCATGCTAGGGCCAAGATGCGTGAAGAGGAAGGCAAGGCAGAGAACTTGAGGAACATTTTTGCTTTTTGGTGCTGCCTTGGGATGAGGTCTCAAAAATTTACCACAGTGGAATACATACCAGCGAGTCTGCAATGAAGGAATTAGGAAATCCCCTCCTTGGAGTTTATTTATTCAGACATGTTGATGTTGCTTTGAATTATGCAAATAGATTGATCAGTGCAGAAAACATCCTTGTTTTCAAGGTAGGTGCCATGTACAGAGTTAGGGGAACATTTTCAAAAGTGCACAAGAGCTCTAGGCGCCTGTAACAGTCAGGGCCGGCTCCAGCTTTCTGCCGCCCCAAGCAGCCAAAAAAAAAAAAAAAGCGATTGGCGGCAGCTCAATTACGCCGCTTCATTCTTCGGCGGCAATTCGGCGGCAGGTCCTTCACTCCCTGTCTTCCTCTTCGGCGGCAATTTGCTGCAGTCCTTCACTCCCTGTCTTCCTCTTCGGCGGCAATTCAGCAGCAAGTCCTTCACTCCCTGTCTTCTCTTTGGCGGCAATTTGGCTGCGGTCCTTCGCTCCCTGTCTTCCTCTTCGGCGGCACTGCGGAAAAGGAAGAACTGAGGGACCCTCCGAGTTCCCGCCAAAGACCCGAGGTGTCACCCCGATACTGGACAGAGTGCTGCTCCTTTGTATTGGCCGCCTCAAGCACCTGCTTCCTTCACTGGTGCCTGGAGCTGGCCCTGGTAACAGGGCAGGCTCCTCTCCCACCTTGGGGTCCCTCACACACTGTCTTGGATGCCTCTTGATTGTCAACACCTGAGTGCGTTTTTATTTGTTACCACCGTCACAGTCCCCGTGAAGCACTTCTAACTACCATCCATATCCTTCCGCTACTGTCACGATCCCCACGAAGCACTGCCCACCTTCCGCATCCTTTTGCCACTGTCAGAGTACCCAGGCAACACTTCTACTTGTGATATTCTTCCACCACTGTAAGTTCTTCGAGTGATTGCTCACATCCGTTCCAGTTAGGTGTGCGTGCCGCGCATCAGAAACTTTTTACCCTAGCAAACTCAGTGGGCCGGCAGGTCGCCCCCTAGAGTGGCGCCGCCATGGCACCTGATATATACCCCTGCCGGCCCACCCGCTCCTCAGTTCCTTCTTACCGCCGTGTCGGTTCATTGGAAACTGTGGAGCGCAGCATAGCTGTCCTCCACGTCCCTAGCTCTCCTGTTTCTACGGTTGATAGTTGTAATTAGTAGTTAAGTGTAGTTTAGTTCTATAGTTAATAGTGTAAATAATATTTGTAGATATTTGTTAGCCAGTTTGGGCCGTAGCCCTTCCCGGCACCCGGCACCGGGCTCATGCCTGGTTCGCTGGGCTTCAAGCAATGCTGCGGCCTCTGTAAGAAGCGATGCCGACCAGCGACCCTCACGACGTGTGTCTAAAGTGCCTGGGGGAATCGCACAGATCGAGACAAGTGCCGCATTTGTAAGGCTTTTAAGCCTAGAACAAAGAAGGAGAGAGGGACCAGAGACTTAGGACTCTCCTCATGGAAGCGGCACTCGACCCGGCAGCTTCGCAGGCCGTCACTTCGACACCGGCAACCGGATTGCGCCGGCATCCGGAAAGACTCCCCGGCACCGAACCTTCCCTGGCACCGGGTGCAGAAGCAAGACCCTCGAAGTCTGCAACTCCATCCAGGCAGACTCGAGGTGAGCTCCCGGCACCGACATCGCCGCAGCGCTACCGGCACTGTCGACTCCGGGCCCGAAGGGTCCATCGAGTCCGGTCCCGCCGAGCTCCCCCATAAGATCTGGGGTTGAGCTATTGGTCCCATCGACGCCGGAGACCTTCGCCTCGGCACGGGACCTCATTGCCCTGACTGAGTCAAACTCAGCCTCCACCCCCGGTACCTCCAGTGTGTGGGTAGCGGTTGCCAGGGGGCCAACCTCATGATGAGAGCGCCCAGTCTCGGGACTCACGCTCGCGTCGAGGGTCCCCGACACCATGGTCACTCAAGATCCCGCCGCCGCTCGCACGTCCCGGCACCACTCCCCTCGGCCGGTACCGGTCCGTACTCGCCGGCATCGATCGGCCTCCAGGACGGTCACGGTCCTGGTTCCAGCACCGATAACGGCACAGGGACTCTAGGAGCCAGTCCCAGCCGTTGATCAGCGCCCCGGTCGACCATACCGGCACTGAGCTGGTGGCAGGTCCCGGTCCCCGGTCGACCTCCTTGACCACCGGCGTCTGGTGCAGGTCCCGGTCCCGATTCCCGGCACCACGATAGTCAGCGGCTGGTATACCAGGGTCCCCGATCCCGGCACCAGAGTCCAAACAGTGACCCCGGTCCCGATCCTGGCACCGGTGTATGACTCCCGGTACCGCGTCCCCGGCACCGCGAAACATCTTCGGCCCAGGACGCGGAGACTCTTACCAATGCCGCAGGCGGCCCTCCATGGCCTTCCAGACAACCGTCGGTGTCATCGCAGGGCGGACAGTGTATATGCGCTGGACACTGACAGACAAGCTGGCCCTTTTCAAGACCATCCGCAACATGGACCAGGGTCCGCAGCAGTGGGGGTTCTGGACACCCTGGGCGTATCACCAAGCCCAGGGCCCCCAACAGCTTTCTCCTAGGCCTGCAACGGCAGAGCACAGGGCGCCGGAGGCGTCGTTGTCTCGCCCTACTCCCTCCCCGGACGGGGAGGACGGGTCAAAGCAACAAGACCCTGATCTCCCTCCTGAGCCAGAGGCGAGGGCTGAGGCAGACCCCCCGCTGGACACTCTCTTGCTGGGGGTCTCCTCATCGTCTTCTCCCGATGAGGCGTATAGCTGGCACTTCCTCTAATAGCCCTCCTCCGCTAGATCTCAGGGCACATCAGGACCTCCTCAGGCGCGTAGCACAGAATTTGAGCCTGCAAGCTGAGGAGGTCTCTGAGATCGAGGACCCCGTCGTCAGCATCCTCTCCTCCGATGCTCCCACCAGGGTCGCCCTGCCCTTTATTCGGACGATCCAGGCCAACACCAATACGATCTGGCAATCGCCGGCCTCCATCCCCCCTACTGCACGGGGCGTCGAAAGGAAGTACATGGCCCCCTCCAAGGGCTATGAGTACCTCCATATTCACCCGACACCATGCTCCCTGGTGGTACAGTCGGTGAACGAGAGGGAGCGTCATGGGCAGGAAGCCCCAGCCCCCAAATCCAAGGAGGCCAGGCGTATGGACCTCCTCGGCCGCAAGGTTTATTTGGCGGGGGCCCTTCAGCTCAGGGTTTCCAATCAGCAAGCCCTTCTTAGCCGATATGCCTTTAACTCTTGGGTGGCAGCGGATAAGTTCAAAGAGCTGCTGCCACAGGAGGCACGTCAAGAATTTGCGGCGATTCTTGACGACGGCAAGAAGGTTGCACGAACCTCGTTGCAGGCCTCCTTGGACGCTGCGGACTCGGCTGCCCGTACCCTCGCCTTGGGGGTGACGATGCGCCGCATCTCCTGGCTTCAGGTTTCTGGCCTTCCACCGGAGCTCCAATACACCATCCAGGACCTCCCGTTCGAAGGCCAGGGCCTGTTCTCGGAGAAGACAGACCCCAGACTGAAAAGTCTTAAGGACAATCGGGTCATTATGCGCTCCCTTGGGATGCACACACCTGAGACGCAATGCAGACCCTTCCGGCCACAGCAACAGCAGCAGCGTCGGCTGTACCCCCAGTTCCGCCAGCGGCAGGACCTTAATAGGCGCCGCGGCAGACATGGCAGGTGCAGGCTGTCGGGCAATCAAGGGGGGCAAAACCAAAGCTCCTCTAAAGCCCCACCTGGACCCAAACCTTCGTTTTGAAGGTGCGCCCGAGGGCGTAGTACCAGTATCCCCCATGGATCCTTCCCCCCCGTTTCCAACCGCCTTTCGTTTTTCCTCCAGGCGTGGTCCTGGATAACATCCGACCGCTGGGTCTTACACACAGTGCAGACGGGATACCGTCTGCAGTTTGTATCTTTTCCTCCCTCCCGCCCCCCACCCTCGTCTCTCTTCAGGGATCCCTCTCACGAGCAATTCCTCCGCCAGGAGGTACAGACGCTCCTCGACAAAGGAGCTATAGAGGCGGTTCCGGAGAACGAGAGAGGCAAGGGGTTTTATTCCCGCTACTTTCTGATCCCCAAGGCCAAGGGAGGCCTCAGGCCTATCCTCGACCTGCGAGAGCTCAACAAATATCTAGTAAAGTTGAAGTTCCGCATGGTATCCCTGGGGACCATTATCCCATCCCTGGATCCTGGAGACTGGTATGCCGCCCTCGACATGCAGGACGCTTATTTTCATATTGCCATATGGCCACACCACAGGCGTTTCCTTCGGTTCGTGGTCGACCGCCATCACTACCAATTTGCGGTCCTCCCATTTGGCCTTTCTGCGGCTCCGAGGGTATTCACAAAATGCATGGCTGTCATTGTGGCACATCTTCGGCGCAGTCGCATTCACGTGTTCCCTTACCTTGACGATTGGTTAATTCAGGGCACGTCGGAGCTCAAGGTCCGCAGCCACATCCGCAGGATCACCGGCCTGTTTGCTACCTTGGGCCTCATGATCAACGTGGACAAGTCCACTCTGCTCCCCTCGCAGAGGGTGGAGTTCATTGGGGCCGTCCTGGACTCCACCGTGGCCAGGGCCCTTCTGCCGTTGCCCAGGTTCCAGTCGTTGTCGGCGATCGTTCAGCGCTTGCTGGCAGCCTCCCTGACATCGGTACGGACATGCCTAACCCTGTT
Source organism: Gopherus evgoodei (assembly GCF_007399415.2). Lineage (NCBI taxonomy): Eukaryota > Metazoa > Chordata > Testudines > Testudinidae > Gopherus > Gopherus evgoodei. The sequence goes on from NC_044326.1 coordinate 135,043,829, forward strand.
AGGCCATATGGCAGCCTGCACGTTTGTGACCGGGTATGCACGGCTCCGCATGAGGCCCCTCCAGTCTTGGCTCATCGTACATTACCGGCCGGCAAGGCAGTCACTAGATATGCTGATCACAATCCCCCAGGGGGTGTTGGATTCTCTCAGTTGGTGGCTAGACCAGTCCGTCGTGTGTGCGGGGCTCCCTTTCCACCCACCCCAGCCCTTGGTGTCCCTAACGACGGATGCCTCAGATCTCGGCTAGGGGGGCCCACCTGGGAACCCTGAGGACACAGGGCCTGTGGTCCCCACAGGAGGTGGAGCTACATATCAACATGCGGGAGTTGAGAGCGGTCCGCCTTGCTTGTCAAACGTTCTGTCACCAGCTTCGGGGTCGTTGTGTCGCGGTATTTACCGACAACACGACGACCATGTACTATATCAACAAGCAGGGTGGCACCAGATCCTCTCCCCTATGTCACGAGGCGATGCGACTCTGGGACTTTTGTATAGCCCACTCCATTCACCTCACGGCTTCCTTCCTCCCCGGAGTACGGAACACGCTGGCGGACCGCCTGAGCAGATCCTTCCTCGCGCACGAGTGGTCCCTCCGCCTGGACGTCGCCCTCTCGATTTTCCAGAGGTGGGGTTGTCCCCGCGTGGACCTCTTCGCGTCCAGGGGGAACAGGAAATGCCAGGCGTTCTGCTCCTTTCGGGGCCGGGAACCCGGGTCTATAGCGGACGCCTTCCTTATTCCGTGGACGACCCACTTGTTCTACGCGTTCCCCCCGTTCCCGCTGGTCCACAAGGTCCTTCTGAAGGTGCGCAGGGACAGGGCCCGCGTGATCATGGTAGCCCCAGCGTGGCCCAGGCAACATTGGTACCCCATGTTGCTGGACCTGGCCATAGCTGACCCAGTTCCCCTGCCCCTTCACCCGGACCTGATCACCCAGGACCACGGAACTCTGTCACCCGGACCTCCAGTCGCTGCACCTAGCAGCGTGGCTCCTGCGTGGCTGACCAGTTCCGAGTTGCGCTGCTCCACCCCAGTACGTGAGGTACTCTTGGGCAGCAGGAAGCCTTCCACTAGAGCGACATACTCGGCCAAGTGGAAGCGTTTCTCCTGTTGGTGCGTGGAGAAGGGTCTCCTCCCGATGGAAGTTTCGGTGGCCAATATTTTGGACTATATTTGGTCCCTTAAGCAACAGGGCCTGGCGATATCGTCCCTGCGGGTCCATTTGGCGGCTATCTCCACCTTTCACCCGGGTGGGGATGGCCGCTCCGTTTTCTCTCACCCGACGGTGACTAGATTCCTTAAGGGGCTGGAACGTCTATACCCTAACGTCCGACCCCCTGCCCCTACCTGGGATCTTAACCTGGTGTTGTCTCGGCTTATGGGGCCCCCCTTTGAGCCGTTAGCTACTTGCTCCCTGCTCTATCTTTCTTGGAAGACTCCCTTTTTAGTAGATATTACCTCAGCTAGACGGGTGTCGGAACTCCGGGCTCTCACAATAGATCCCCCGTATACAGTCTTCCATAAAGATAAGGTGCAGCTGAGACCACACCCTGCCTTTCTCCCCAAGGTGGTCTCAGCCTTTCACGTCAACCAGGAGATCTTCCTCCCAGTTTTTTTCCCGAAACCTCATTCTTCACGCAGGGAGCGACAACTCCACTTGCTTGATGTCCGTCGGGCTCTCGCGTTTTATGTGGAGAGGACCAAACCGTTCCGCAAATCCCCTCAGCTTTCATGGCAGTAGCGGACCGCATTAAGGGGCTTCCCATTTCCTCGCAGAGGTTATCCTCGTGGGTAACGTCCTGTATCAGGACCTGCTATGACTTGGCTCACGTTCCTACGGGCCGTGTGACTGCGCACTCTACCAGGGCGCAGGCATCGTCGCTGGCTTTCCTCGCCTGTGTGCCCATCCAAGAAATCTGTCGGGCAGCGACCTGGTCATCGGTCCACACCTTTGCTTCCCACTACGCCCTGGTCCAGCAGTCCAGAGAGGACGCGGCCTTCAGATCTGCAGTGCTCCATGCCGCTACTTCTCACTCCGACCCCACCGCCTAGGTATGGCTTGGGATTCACCTAACTGAAATGGATGTGAGCAATCACTCGAAGAAGAAAAGACGGTTACTCATCATTGTAACTGTTGTTCTTTGAGATGTGTTGCTCACATCCATTCCACACCCGCCCTCCTTCCCCACTGTCGGAGTAGCCGGCAAGAAGGAACTGAGGAGTGGGTGGGCTGGCAGGGGTATATATCAGGTGCCATGGCGGCGCCACTCTAGGGGGCGACCTGCCGGCCCACTGGAGTTGCTAGGGTAAAAAGTTTCCGACGAACGTGCACGCGCGGCGCGCACACCTAACTGGAATGGATGTGAGCAACACATCTCGAAGAACAACAGTTACAAAGGTGAGTAACCGTCTATTCTGTGCAACTCTTCTGCCTGCAGCATCCTTCCACTGCAGACCCCATGTAGCACGCCACCTGCAGCATCCTTCTGCTCTCAGCTGCAATCATGATCCCCGTGCAGCATGTCTGCCTGCAGTGTTCTGCCACCATCATAGCCTCTAGGTAACACTTTTACCTGCAGTGTCCTCTTGATACCAACCCAGTCGCTGTGCCGCACTTCCACCTGCAGCGTCTGTTTGCCCCCGTCACAGTTGCCATGCAGCATGTCTGCCTGCAGTGTCCTTCCACCCTCAGTCTGTCCGCAGCTTTCTGCTTGAAGAGGAAGCAGTCTCACCAGCCAGAGATCTGGATACCCCTGGGATTTGCTAGTCTTCTCTCCTCCCCTTGTGTTTCCTTCTTATGCTTTTTAACCACCTTCTCATCTGATTGGATAATTAACTCCTTAACTCATCCGCCCACAGTCTGATTATAGTCTTCTGCTCCTCAATTAGGGCTTCTCTGGGGGAAGTGACCAGAGTGCTGGGGCAGCTGCTGGCTCTCAGCACTCAGTCACAGAGCCTAAATCTTGTTTTCAAAAGTTACTGAGAAGCCTCATTGACTTTTATTGGGAGTTAGGCTCCTAAGTTGCTTCTGAAGATGAGACTTGGGTTCCTAGGTCACATAAGCACTGTTGAAGTTCTTACCCCCGTGAATACTCTTTCACGCTAATTGCTTTGTGGTGCTCATGAGTCGTTTGCCTCGTGTTTAAGCTATGTATTTGGAAACTGATGCACAGTTAGTGATACATCCCTTGTATTTTGTACATTCCACAAAGTATGTAAACAGGAGAGGTTATGGAGATAATTTAAAATAAGAACAGGTGTGCAGGTAGTACCATTTCTGAGTATCTAGCTATGCTGACAACAGAAGCCTTAAAAACTGTTTTATTTTCTTAATACTTATATTTCCTTAGACAGTTATTATTTCTTGGAAGCCATTCCCTTTGTTGTGTTCCTAATTTTCCTGCCTTCCTCTGAAAGTGAGTAGTGTACGTTTGCTTTAACCTAAACTCTAATAGATTGATTTTGGCACATTCTTGTTGAAATCTTCTGCTTTATTTGAGCAGGTTCTCTTTGGAAAGGTAAAAAAAATTCAGCCTCCTATGGGTAAAAAGAAAGTTGCCCTGGATCCTACCCCAAACTTTGATTGCCACATGTCTAGAATTGCTCCTACGCTTAAAGATCCAGTTGATCTGCAGGCCATTGGCTCATCGGTATGTTAACCTTTTATTTCACTTGATTTGTTTATACAGGATCTAAATAGAATTGTGTATATCGTCTTTCCTTGTTCCCACCCTGGAAGCACAATATGAGAATAAAATGCTAGGGCCAGATTCACTGGTACTCTGTCTGCTTTGTGCCACTCAAAGTAACTGTCAAGTCAGCTTGACTGGATGGTTAAGATGGGTTTACAGCCTGCTGGAGTAGTGCAACGGAGCTGGAACATACCAATGAATGTGGCCTCCAGATTCTTAGGAATGGTCTGATGCATTAGATTACATAAATAGTAAATCACTGTATAAAAAAGGGTGGTGATCCGTGTCATGGCTCCATAGGATCGGTGTTATGCCCCCCACTTGGGACAGTCTCTAAGAGGAACCCCTTCAGTGTGCCAGCCCCCTTTTGTCACAATCTGAAATGTCAGGAGTTTAGTCCCTTGTTGCAAAGCTGGCAGGCAACGGGCTGAAGATCTGGCTCCACATCTGTCTGTATGGGTAAGATAGTGCTAGTCGAAGTTGAGGGCCTGGGGATTTTCCTGATGAAATAGAAATTGGTGATGGAGTCTGGTATTTTCTTTGCAGCAATCCTGTTTATTTATAAGGAATGTTCAAAACCCTGCTTCTCCTGATGGAGCAGGAACCAAGGCTAAAAGGAGCAGTTTTTTTAGCTTACAGCCCCAAGCCTGTTTAGCTAACAGACAGATGCTCACAGGCTATTGCCTGACTTTCTTACTTTTGCCTCTGCATCCCTCTTTTCTGTGATATCATTTTCACCACACACACACTCACTCTGTCTCTGTCCCTCTGTCTCAGCAACCCCCCCCCCAATCTAAACTCCTGGGTGGGTTCACAACCTCCATTTGTCTTAGGTGGGGGCTTCCTGATTTATTCATCCTGACAGTTATGTTAGTTGAATGGCTCAAGAGGTGGGTGCCCCCTCGTACCTGCCTGTAACACTGTTCTTGTGTTTTGCTTACAAAATGCTATGCCAGGGGTAGGCAACCTATGGCATGTGTGCCAAAGGTGGCACACAAGCTGTTTTCAGTGGCACTCACACTGCCTGGGTCCTGGCCACAGGTCCGGGAGGCTCTGCATTTTAATTAATTTTAAATGACGTTTCTTGAACATTTAAAAAAATTTATTTGCTTTACATACAGCAATATTTTAATTATATATTATAGAATTAGAGACAGAGACCTTCTAAAAATGTTAAAATGTATGACCTGCATGCGAAACCTTAAATCAGAGTGAATAAATGAAGACTCAGCACACCACTGCTGAAAGGTTGCCGACCTCTGTGCTATGCTTTTCCATTGGGTAGTGTGAGACTTTTTGTGTTTGAGGAGTAAATATACTTTACAAAGTGAATCGTGTAGTATTTATTCTGTGAGTTGTTTCATAAAACCTTTATGATTGGTTTGGCGTTTTTCACTGGTGTTTTTCAGTAGTTGTAGAAAGTTAGGGGAAAAAATTTCAACAGCTTGAATATTGATGTGGTCTTTGCAAAGCTGAAGAAATCTTGTTTTTTGCCTCTTGATGTCTGTAAGCTCAAGTTCCCAAAATGGAAAACTTGATTGCTGATGACAGTAACTTCAGCTCAAAGAGTAAGCAGGCTTCAGGCTTTAGATTAGTGGTTTTCAACCGTTTTTCATTTGCCTACCCCTAAAAAATTTCAAATGGAACCCTTTGGAAATCTTAGGCATAGTCTGCAGACTCCAGGTTGAAAACCACTCTTCTATGGTAACAACAATCTTTTGCTGGACCATTTAAATATAGTTTGCAGACCCCCAGGGTCTGTGGACCACAGGTTGAAAACTGCTGCTTTAGATAGTGACTGCATGACTCTTAGTTCAATACTTACAAAAAACCATTAAAAACATTATTTGGGTTGCAAAGTCAAGCATTCAAAAGTTAGAAAATGCCCCAGTTTTATGCTTGTCCATCTGTGACACAAAGCGCCTCTGTTTTCACACCCTACACACTATTGTAATAATCTTTGTACAAAATATGCACTGTGATGTATCATTTGAAAACTGACAGTTCACTTATTAATATTCTTGTGTGATGTGTGTACACGGCAGTTATTAAGAGTTAAGGCTAGATGCTAGAATTATGACTGAAGTGTTGAAACCAGGCGTGTTGGGGGAGCTGGTAAACAGGTCTATACTAGACAAAGGAATCTGTATTTGTTTCTCTGATCAGCCTGATTGTCAGCAAAGATAATGAAGGTCTGTATGTACACGTAAGCAGTAAAGAGGATTGTCAAGGCAACCAGGGGAAACTAAGTCATAGCTGGATAGTGCTATAGCCCAGAAACTGCAGATGCAATGAAGACTCTGGCACAGCTGGGAAAGCAGGGCAGACTGCGTGGTAAGAGCTGAGTAAACACCTTCAGGGGTGACAACTGTTCAGTGGCTTGAGTGACCCAGATGATGTGAAGCAACCACTGGTAGAAGTATGGATGTTAATGGAGGTGGAAAGGTGCCCCTTAATCTGGGTTTAGGATGGTCACTTCAGACGTAAACCAAAATCACTGAATTGATTTTAATTGACAGCCTTTGTTATTTTAGTGCAAATCTCTGTGAGTGCAAATCTCTGTGTTGATCCTCGTAATCTAGAATCAGAGTACCCACAGAAAGATTTGCACCAAAATAATGAAAGGTGTGAACTAAAACAGATTTAGTTTTTCAGTTCAATTTGTGGGTAGAATCGAGGGGCTATCTGATCACATTTACACAATGTAAATTCAGAGTAACTCTACTGATTAATAATCTGTGTAAATGAGATCGCATACTGGCCCCCAAAATCCAGAGTGGGTGGCTAAATCAGTTGCTACCCATACTTGAGCATTGGGTGTGCCGGAGTTAGCTCAAACTTGAAATCAAGGGATGAGGTGAACCAGTCACAACTGCTGAGCAAAAAACCAAGAGTGGTGATCTCTGGTAGCAACTATCTACAGAAAACATTTTTCCCCTTCAGCTTTATTCATCTGTTGTAAAAACGTTCAGTTTATTCACAATACAGACCTTGTGTTACTTTCCGATTATGGACCATTAATGATATGGTGATCTTAAAAAAATTAAATTGAATAATAATAAAAAGACACACTTCCCCCTTCTCCATCTGTGCTTGTATTCCATTGCCTTCCATGTTTATCTATGCCTCCTGACAACATAGGGGCCTCCATCTTCTCAGGGCAGCATAGCTTGACTCGAGAGGCCCTGGGCAGTCTAATCTTTCATTGCACAAGTAGGGAGATGGCAGCCTGTGACTTCAGTCCCATTGCATATAGTGGGAGATGGTAGCTGCTTTGGAAAGAGTGCTCCTGTGAGTGCCTGGGATGATTTCAGTTGCCAGCATGTGCTGAGACACAGACTTTCAGTTAGGAAGAATAAAGGCAAAAAGGACCCTTAATCCTAAATATTTCTTTTAAAAAAATTACCAGTTGTCCTAGATCTCCTTGTGGTTTGCCTCTGCCAGTTGTTCTATAGATACAGTGTTGTTCAATATTTATAACACAGTAGTGCCTAGTGGAAGGCACAGTCCCTGCCCAGAGGCACTTGCAAGCTGTATAGACAAAACAAGGGGTGGGAGAGGACATGGAGGTACAGAGAGGGGAAGTGACTTGCCCAGGGTCACCCAGCAACACAGTGGCAGAGCAAATAAAACAGTGCCCTATCCTGTGGACCTTGTTGTGTCTCCCAAGCAGCTTCTGCCCCCTGCACTCCATTTAAACAGCTCTCAACAAAGTCTCTAACCACACCTTCCTGGTGAAAGCTCATCTTTTCAACTTCTTGGCTACCTTTGACTATATAGCCTTAGAAATGCCGATGATACATTCTGTAACTTTTTTAAACTTGTTATGTTTGTCGTATGTGTATGTCAAGTATTGTAGGTGGCTCAGACAGCGACACCTATAGTTATGGCCTTTTTAAGAAATGTTTTCTTAAGGACCGGTCTTACAAGAGGAGATTGGAAGAGCTTGGCTTGTTTAGCCTGGCTAAAAGAAGGCTAATACATTGGGGTGGGGGGAAGGTTAATGGGGGAGGAATGTGAGCTATTTAAGCTGAAGGACAGTGTTGGCACAAGAACAAATGAATCTCAACTGGCCATGAACAAACTCAGGCTGGAAGTTAGAAGACAGTTTCTAACCGTCGGTGAGGTGAGGTCCTGGAACAGCCTCCTAGCTGGAGTTGTAGGGGCAAACAACTTGATTAGTTTTAATAGAAGGCTGGCAACTCCTCACTTAAAGTCGTCCCCATTAACGTTGTTTCGTTGTTACGTTGCTGATCAATTAGGGAACATGCTCATTTAAAGTTGTGCAATGCTCCACTCTTACGTTGTTTGGCTGCCTGCTTTCTCCACAGCTGGCAGCCTCCCTACACCCCCGCCCTTGCCACAGCACTTCCCACCTGCCAGTAGACCCTGCGGATCAGCGCCTTCCCCCTCCTCCCTCCACCTCCTGCCCAGGGCAGTCAGCTGGCTTGCGGAGGCAGGAGGGAGGTGGGAGGGGCGAAGACTCGGCGCAGGCTCCCCCTCCCTCCCCTGCCTCCTGAACGCGGCAAGCCAGCTGATTGCTCCGGGCAGAAGGGAGGGGGGAGGAGCGAGGAGTGAGGACTCGGTGCGCCTCCCCCCTCCCTCCCAAATGCAGCAATCAGCTGGCTTGCAGTGTTTAGAAGGGAGGGGAGGGAGAGGGCAGGAGCCAGGATGCAGCGAGCGAGATAAAGGGGGAGGAGTTGGGGGGGAGAAGAGGCAGGTCAAGGGTGGGGGTTTGGGGGAAGGGGTGGAGTGGGCAGGCTGAAGGTTGAACCCCCCCCCCGCCTCTGGTGTTTGCAGAGTAGGGGAAGCTGCCCTGGAACCTAACCCCCCCTATTTACATTAATTCTTACGGGGAAATTGGATTCGCTTAACATCGTTTCACTTAAAGTCACATTTTTCAGGAACATAACGACAACCTTAAGTGAGGAGTTACTGTGTATGACAGGGTTGCCTGGGTGGAGTGAAGGGCTCAGCAGCCCTGGGGCTCGTTTCCAGTTTGTCTGATGTTTTTAAAAGCTAATGCCTCAGGGTTACAGCTGGCCACCTGCAGGAGTCAGAAAGGGATTCCCCTCCCCTCAATGTATTCTGGGTTGTTTTTTATTTATTTCCTCCTTCTGAAGCAATAGGGATGGCCAGAGCTGGAGATGGGACACTGGGCGGGGAGGGCCAGGGCTCTGAGGTGGCACTGAGCATTCTCTTGCTCAGGTGCTCGGCTGGCTGGTTCTTGCTCACATGCTAAAGGCTTTAGCTGATCACCCTGTATGCAGTCGAGATGGAATATTCCCCAAGGTCAGATTAGCAGTGACCCTGAGGGTTTTCGCGTCCTCTGCAGTGTGTAGGTGCAGGTCACTTGCCAGGATTATCTAGGTATATCTCAATCTTTTCTCTCCCACTGCAGGGGCCTCAATCTCTGGTACACCTCAGCCCCTTAAAATCTCTGCCTATGGCACATAATAGTCTAGTCTTCTGTGAGCGGTAATACTTTGGTCTAATTTTAGTAGCTGGGTTTAGTGTGTGGGTGCTGTTGGTGGTGATATACAGGAGGTCTGACTAGAGGATCAGGTGGCCCCTTCTGGCCTTAAACTCAATGACTCTAAATCTAACCTCTCTTCAGATCCCTGTAGCATATAAATTACTGAATTCTAAGACTTGAAAACTTTCTCCTCTCTGGATTCTAGCAAAATGGATAGCATAGCCTACTTTTGAAGTTTATTAATATTATTTACAACAATTTCCTTCCACAGCTCAATGGCAGTTGAACGTATTGTGTTGTGTCCACTCAGCACGCCATCACAATAACTCAACCACACCAATATGCTAATAGTATCTCCAACACACTTTCCATTCCAGTAGTACTATTGCATGTATCCAAGAACTGACAATTGCTGCAACATACAACCTAAACTCCAACCTCTTAATTTGTTTAGTTGCATAATACATTGTGACTATACATATGACGCATGTATGGATTTCAGTATTTGCGGACAGTTTTGTTTACTGTTCAATAAATAAGGTTTTTTTAATACATAATCTGATCAAAATCAGATTTATATTTGGTTGGACAACTTTATAATGAAGATATTTATATTTTGAATTTGAAGAATAGTGCTCATCTTTTAAAAAGATTGTTTCCCTTCCACCTGCCCCCTCACCCTTAAATTTTCAGCATAATGGATTTGAGATCAGGGTGGAACAGTTTAAATCAAGGTGATTAAATCACTGATTTAAATCATGTTGAGGTGTTGTAAAATCAGTTTTGAAAAATTGTGCTATTATAGCTTCAGATTAAAATGTAACGATGTATGATTGTTTTTGAAATATCATATTTTGGTTGGGCATCTTATATGAATTTCACAAAAGTGCTGTAGGCAAAATACAAGATATGGCAAATTGAGGCCCTGATCCTGCAAACACTTAAGCAGGAATGTAACTTTACGTACATGAATAGCCCATTAATTTAAATGGGATGACTTTTGTGCTTAACATCAGGGCTATTGTTGTATTTTTATTAACATAAGAACATAAAAACAAAAGAATGGCCCTATTGGGTCAGACCAAAGGTCCATCTAGCCCAGTATCCTGTCTTTCCACAGTGGCCAGTGCCAGATGCCCAGAGGGAATGAACAGAACCGGTAAATCATCAAGTGATCCATCCCCTGTTGCTCATTCCCAGCTTCTGGCAAACAGAGGCTAGGGACACCATCCCTGCCCAGCCTGGCTAATAGCCGTTGATGGACCTATCCTCCATGAATGTATCTAGTTCTTCTTTGAACACTGTTATGGTCTTGGCCTTCACAACACCCTCTGGCAAGGAGTTCCACAGGTTGACTGTGCATTGTGTGAAAATAGAACAGAAGTACTTATGACACCTTAGAGACTAACAAATTTATTTGAGCATAAGCTTTTGTGGGCTACAGCCCACTTCTTTGGATGCATAGAATGGAACATATACTTCCTTTATTTGTCTTTAACCTGCTGCCTATTAATTTTGTTTGGTGACCCCTAGTTCTTGTGTTATGAAAAGTAGTAAACAACACTTCCTTGTCTACTTTCTCTACACCAATCATGATTTTATAGACCTAAATCATATCTCCCCTTAGCCATCTCTTTTCCAAGCTGAAAAGTCTTTTTTGAGATGGGGCAACCACATCTGCACACAGTATTCAAGATGTGGATGTACCATGGATTTATATAGAGGCAACATGATATTTTCTGTCCTATTATCAATCCCTTTCTTAGTTATTCCCAACATTCGTTTAGCTTTTTTGACTGCCGCTGCACATGGAGTGGATGTTTTCAGAGAACTATCCACAAGGACTCCAAGATCTCTTTCTTGAGTGATAACAGCAAATTTAGACCCATCATTTTGTATGAATAGTTGGGATTATGCTTTCCAATGTGCATTAAATTTCATCTGCCATTTTGTTGCCCAGTCACCCAGTTTTGAGAGAGCCTTTTGTAGCTCTTTGCAGTCTGCCTGGGTCTTAACTATCTTTAGTAATTTTGTATGCTCTGCAAATTTTGCCACCTCACTGTTTACCCCTTTTTCCAGATCATTTATGAATGTTAAATAGGACTGGTCCCAGAACAGACCCCTGGGGGACACCACTATTTACCTCTCTCCATTCCGAAAACTGGCCATTAATACCTACCCTTTGTTTCCGATCTCTTAACCATTTACCAATCCATGAGAGCACCTTCCTGCTTATTCCATGACAGCTTACTTTGCATAAGAACCTTTGGTGAGGGACCTTGTCAAAGGCTTTCTGAAAATCTAAGTACACTATATCCACTGGATCCCCTTGGTCCACGTGCTTGGTCTTGATCTGACATCTTTCATCTTAGTGACACAAAATCCTTGTCACTTCAAACACAATTGCTTCAGTGTTAACAACATGTAAATAACTTCTTTGTTTAGACCTTGAAGACATTAACAAAGTTAATAGGAACTTTTTTTATACACAAGGGCCAACATGTTTAAAAATTAGAGCTTAAAGTTAAGCACCTACAGGCGGGATTTTCAAAAGCACTGGTATACTATAGCCCAGTCAAAACTTTTCTGATGTGTAGAAGTTCGGTATATTGGAAAGTGGTGTTGGTTGAAAATGTAGCACAGGCTATTGACTCGTCAGTTTTGTGTGTACATTTGTGGTAATCTCACAATAAGGATGTTAATGAGGAGCTGGGTTTCTCATTTTCAATACAGATGAACATTTTAAGTGTGAGAGTGACTAATAAAACAACAGCTGTGAAACTGATTCTACCAATTATTAGGAAACTAATTAAAGAAACAGGTGCAGAAGATCCACTTTAGTGGTCTAAGACTAGAAAGTGGGAAGAAAGAACTAGCAACATGAAAATAAAATAAACCTAGTTTAAACATGATTTAATTTTTTAAATATCTTGTTTTTAATCCCCTCTGAGATTAACATTTTTAGATGAGGTTTTGCCGGGATTATAGTACCGTAATACAAAATTACTCAAAATAATTAAGTCCAAAGCAGACTGTGAAGGGCTACAAAGAGGTCTCCTCACAAAACTTGGTGGCTGGGCAAGAAAATGGCAGATGAAATTTAATGTTGATAAATACAAAGCAATGCACATTGGAAAACATAATCCCAACTATACATAGAAAACGATGGGGTCTAAATTAGATGTTACAACTCAAGAGCGAGATCTTGGGGTCATTGTGGGTAGTTCTCTGAAAACATCCACTCAATGGGCAGCAGCAGTCAAAAACGCTAACAATGTTAGGAACTATTAGGAAAGGAATAGATAATACAGAAAATCTAATGCCTTTATATAAATCCATGGTACACCCACACCTTGAATACTGCCTGCAGTTCTGGTCACTCTACCTCAAAAAAGTTATTAGAATTGGAAAAGGTACGATGAAGGACAACAGAAATGCTTGGGGATATGGAACAGTTTCCGTATGAGGAGAGATTAACAAGACTGGGGTTTTGTCATCTTGGAAAAGAGACGACTAAGAGGGGATCTGATATAGGTCTATAAAATCTTGCCTGGTGGGTAGAAAGAGACTAAGGAAATGTTATTTATTCCTTCATAGAATGCAAGAACAAGGAGTCACCTAATGAAATTAATAGGCAGAAGGTTTAAAACACGCGAAAGGAAGCACTTCTTCACACAACACACAGTTAGCCTGTGGAACTCATTGCCAGAGAGGTTGTGAAGGCCAGGACTATAACAGGGTTCAAAAAAGAAGTAGATAAATTCATGGAGGATAGGTCCAGCAATGGCTGTTAGCCCTGATGGTGAGGAATGCACCTCCTTGCTCTGAGTGTCCATAGCCTCTGTTTGCTAGAAGCTGGGAATGGATACCAGGGGATAGATGACTCCATGATTGCCTGTGTTCTCTTCATTTCCTCTGAAGCACCTGGCATTGGCCACCGTTGGAAGACTGGATACTGGTCTAGGTACACCACTGATGTGACCCAGTAGGGCCAGTCCCATGTTCTGTAATAAAATGCCACAGTTCATGCAATTTTAGCTGTTGATAAAACAAACCACTTATTTTTGTGACCTTCTTCTTTAAATTACAGGTTTACTTCTATGAATACAATATACACTCAAAACCAGTGGATAAGCCTAGGCAGTGTCTTCCATATGCAGTAGTAACAGTAAGATTCGTTGGCCAGAAGGTGGAAACTGACCCTCTTGTAACATCTGTGAGGTTTCTGTCTAAAGGATTTCCTAAGTATTCTGGTAAGATTCATTTAGCTGCATGTAGTAACTGTAGGATGTTAAAAGTGCATTGGGGAGCTAATTCTCTAAACAGCTTTATGTTATCGTTGTTCTCCTTCCACAATGGATATCTCACCCCCTTAATGTCAAAATTATGCTTTGCAGCACCCCATGCTACCACTTCAAGATGGAACAATATGTTTCTCCCAGTTGCAGCTGCTGATGGCAGCAGGTATGCAGAGGAGAAGGGAGCACGTCCCTTCAGGTCCCTGGAGGGCTGCTGCATATGTTATCCAGGGCAGATGCCTAATTCTGAGAGCAGTGCTCAGCCTTATTATTCCACTGTTCCTGCACAAGACAGGCTAGGATTTTGCCTTCAGACTTAAGTGTTGATTGGAGGACGGAATCTATTCCAAGAGCTGTCGCTACAAATAAGTAAACTTAATTTTTATTGCTTTTATTTGCTTATAGCAAATATTGATTTATTATCTTTGTAAGAGATGATGATGCTTATTCTTTAACAGCTTGGAATGACGTTAGAGATGGACTTCTAAGAGTTAAAAATTCAAGTTGCTCTTCAAATAAATGGAAGCATCATAAAATATTTAATGCTAAATATCCAAAATATGTAAAAGATCTTAAAGTTAAGTGAAATGGCACTTGCTCTAAAGAATGGAGGAAGCCGAGGTGAAAATTGTTTCTAAAATTTGGAGGTTAATGTAAAAAGATTGTTTTCAAAAGTATGTTTTCACTGGGGGATTTTCCTGTGCCTGTAGTGTGTTTTGGCTAATTTCCTTTATGATTCTCTGCTGAGATGCTTTTGTGTTACTGCTCGTGCCTTAGTGATGATTATCTTTCACTTGGATCTTAGACCCTGGACTCTGGAATTACTCTGGAAAATAATCAAAAGGGAAAAGAAAAGAAGCGAGCTGAGATATCTTTCCTTCCATGGGTTGATGCTACCAGGGGCTAGGTTAGGTGCATAACTGCCACTCACAAAGCTCCCACTCAACTACCTGAACCCTGGTAGACACCTAAACTCTCTTGGCATCTTAATTTTCGTAGTGAAAGTTCCCCAGATGCCTGTGTTTTCAGGCTTTTAGTGGATGCTGAAGGGCCAGAGTGATGTGTGAACCAGGGAAGATAGGTGTTCCTCCACCTAACACACCTGTGGAGCCCGATCCAGTTAGTGTGCTCAGACCTTGCCTACTGGAGTGGAAAGCCTCTACAGAGAAGCTTACACTAAACATCAGGAGAAGAGGAGGGTGACTTTCCTCATAATTCATAGCCCAGTGGTTAGGGTATTCACCTGAGATATGGAAGACCCCCCCCCCCGGTTTAAGTCCCCACCTCCAAATGTGGGGGAGAAGGGATCTGTCACCTCTCATGTGAGTGCCCAATGCGTCTTTCATTTTTTATCCACCAGGGTACAACTTCAAAACTAGGCCAGAGAGACAGTGTGTAAGCATGAGAATGACTCTGTAGCCTAGTGGTTAGTGTACACATGTGGGAGTACCAGGATCCAGTCCACCTGCTCTAGTGACTCTTTATCTAGAGCGCAACACTTCAACAGGAGAGGCTGAGGGAGTGCCACATCGAAATACCCCATCACCCAGTGGTTAGAGCACACCCCTGTCAGTGGCAGATTCTTGTTCAAATCCCTTCTCAGGTGGAGGGGGGACTTGAACTGTGGTTCTCGGACATCTCAGGTGAGTATTTTTAGGCCAGTGGTTAGGGTAATGAGGGAGCTCCTTTTCCAACAGTGTGGGCACCTAACACCAAGAGAGGGTTTGCAACTGAGTCCCAAGCAGAGGGAGGCACTGCCCTGCAGCTCAGACTTAGGTACCTGTCTTTGTTAGTGGGACAGGGGCTGACATTTCCCACTGGCTGTCTTAGACTAGGAGCTGCCAAGTGTGCTGGCCTTTCTATATCCCATTCTGAATCCCCATCTCTCCCCATTCATTCTATATAGAGCCTAGTCCTGCACTCAGGCTTTGTGAATCCCAGTGATTTTCTAGGTGCCTGAAAGTTAGGCATGGCAATACTCAGCATCATTGCACCTAAGTTTGTTTGTGAATGTAACCCGAAGTGTGGAGGGGATTGAGTTTTGAGTCACTGATATTTGATGTTGAATCCTTTATTGTTTTATAGAAGAGATTAACAAAACCTCTGACCAAAGCAGTAACTGCTTTTGGAGTTAGATGCATAACTGTACCTGGTAATTGCAAGAATAAACATTGTAGAGAGCAAGACTGCTGTTGTCAAGAAAGTACTTACTTAAGTGTACAACAAAAGAAGCAAAGTGCACCATTAGACACTTACATACAACTCCGCAGCAAGGTGAGACTCACTGGCATGGCGCCTCCTGCTGGTCATCTTGAGAATTAGCTCAACTCCGGATTTTCTTCTGGTCGGTGTCTCACCTGCCTTAGGCCCCGTGTCCCTCCTGGACGCTGGTGCCCCTTTCCTCAGGGTTCTGCCCCCAGCAGTACCCCCTTACTCTGGGTCTCCCCTCCCAAGGGCATAAGTTTCCACTCACTTAAAACTACATGCTTACAAAATCAGACTTAAAAAACCAAAAGTGTCACAGCGCGCTATTATTGAAAAATATAAAATAAATCATTTGGCATTTAAATAGCGTACTTACATTTAAGTGTATAGTATATAGAGCAGTATAAACAAATCATTGTATGACATTTTAGTTTGTACTGACCTCGCTAGTGCTTTTTATGCAGCCTGCTGTAAAACTAGGCAAATATCTAGATGCGTTGATGTGCCCCCAGAAGACCTTTGCATTCGCTCAGGGGGTACACGTACCCCTTGTTGAGAACCACTGCCTTACGGAACATGAAGTAAGAATATTACCAATTTTTTTTTTTTAATCTGGGGACTACCATGCTTCTGTAGGGAACTCCTTCTCCTGTGCTCTCCACTGAGGGCGGGTATGTCACTGTCAGAGCAGGGCCTTCTGGAGCATCACTGTGAGTAGCTGTAATCTGTGGCCTGTGCTTAGTCTGTCCTTCGCAGACCAGTAAAAAGAAAAAAGTAAAGTTTTAAAATTGCTGATGTACTTAATACCCCTCTGAAATCTCTCTAAGGCCTCGTCCAGACTAGGGGAGGAAAATCGATCTTAGATACGCAACTTCAGCTACGTGAATAACGTAGCTGAAGTCGAATATCTAAGATCGAATTACTCACCCGTCCAGACGGTGCGGATCGATGTCCGCGGCTCTCCATGTCGATTCCGGAACTCCGTTCGGGTTGATGGAGTTCCGGAATCGATGTAAGCGCGCTCGGGGATCGATATATCGCGTCTAGACTCGATCCCCGAGCAATCGATACGGCGGGGTAGTCTGGACGTGGGCTGAGTGTGCACCATATTGTGTTAGTGTTGTTCACTTTATGCCTTTTCACATTTGTTAGGTCATTTTACAATCTTAACAGTTTTATCTTCCTTAGTAGTGCCTCCCTGTTCAGCTCAACAATTTTGCTTTGGCCCCAGTAAGAAATGTTTGGCTGTGGATAGAAGCTGAAGCAGAAATGCTATCTGACATTTTGCAAAACAGAAAGGTTTTTTTTCTGTGATTTGGCAGAGTCGGACTGCTTTTTGCTGAGTCAGGTGACTGTCATATAAGCATTATCCAGTAGGATTTGTACTTTGTATAGCTTCTTTCCTAAAAACTATATTCCAGAATGCCCTGCAGAGTGAAATAATGTGTAGAGTTAATAAGTAAACAGAGCGAGAGAAATTGGGTTGCAGAGGAACAGGAGAAAAGAGAGGTTTTCAGGTGAGATTTGATGGTGCATCACTGAGGCAGAGAGATGCAGTAAGTTTTCAGTGGCTTGTGCTGCGGCGGCTTTTGCCCCAATATCAGTGATATGTAGGAAGGGATATAAAATAGGAGAGGAAAGTGTAACTGTACAGAACTAGCTTCCATCCGCTTGCAGTCTGTGGTATCTTAAACTGAGTTACAGTTTGTTCAATGAGTCTCCCTCAAAAAATCTCCTGAAGGATGTTAAACAGCAGCTACTAAAGTTAGACACTTTTAAATCAGCCGGTGCAGATAACTTGCATCCAAGCTTTATAAAAGAGCTGACCGAGGAGTTTGCTGAACCATTAATGTTGGTTTTTTCCATAAGTTTGGGAACACTGGTGAAATTCCAGACGATCAGAAGAATCTAATGTTATGCCAATGCTTAAAATGGAAGGGTAAATGGAACGACATAGGCAATCATAGACTTGTCAGTCTTGCATCAATTCTGGGCAAGATAATGGAGTGGCTGATAACAGGACTTGATTAATCGAGAATTAAAGGAGGATAATAGGGATTTCAGAGTCAACATGTTTATGGAAAACAGATCGTGTCAAACTAATGTGATATCTTTTTTTGGGGTGGGAATAAGATTATAAGTTTGTTGATAAAAGGTAATAGTGTTGATGTAATTATACTTGACTTCTATAAGGCATTTGACTTGGTACCACGTGACATTTTGATTAAAAAAGTAGAAAGATATAAAATTAATATGGCACACATTAAGTGGATTAAAACCTGGCTCAGTGATAGGTCACAAAATGTAATTGTAAATGGGGAATCATGAAATGTGCGAGTTTCTTGTGAGGTCCCACACTGATTGGTTCTTGATCTTATACTGTTTAACATTTTTATCAGTGACCTGGGAGAAAACATAATATCATCATCACTGATAAGTTTGCAGATGACCCAAAAATTGTGGGAGTGGTTAATAGTGAAGAGGAAGGGTCACTGACACAGAGCGATATGGATCATTTGGTAAACAGGGTGCAAAGCAAATGATACATACATTTTAATATGGCTAAAGGTCAGTGTATACATCTAGGAACAAATAATGTAGGCCATTCTTGCATGCTGAGGGGGGACTCTATCCTGGGAAGCAGTGTACAAATATAAAATGGGGAATAACTGTTAAGGCAGTAGTACTGCTGAAAGGGATCTGGGGGTTATCATGGATCACAAATTGAATATGAGCCAACAATGTGGTGCAGTTGCAAAAAAGGCTAATATTCTGGATGTATTAACAAGAATGTATGATATGGGTGGTAATTGTCCTGCTCTGTTCAGCACTGGGGAGGCCTCAGCTAGAGTACTGTGTCCAGTTTTGGGCACCACACTTTAAGAAAGAGGTGGACAAACTGGGGGAAGGCCAGAGGAGAACAACAAAAATGATAAAAGGTTTAGAAAACCTGATCTATGAGGAAAGGTTAAAAAACTGGGCATGTTTGTGTTGAGAAAAGAAGGCTGAGGAGGGGACCTGATAAGTCTTCAAATATGTTAAGGACTGTTATAAAGAGGACTCTGATCAATTGTTCTCCACACCCACTGAAGGTAGGCCAAAAAGTCACGGGCTTAATCTGCAGCAAGGAAGATTTAGGTTAAATGTTAGGAAACTTCTCACTTTACGGGTAATTAAGTTCTGGAGCAGGCTTCCAAGGGAGTTTGTTGAATCCCCCTCATTGGAGGTTTTAAAGAACAGGTTAGAGAATCGCCTGTGAGGAATAATATTAGGTGTAGTTGGTTCTGTCCCAGTACATGGGGCTGCACAGGAAGACTTCTCAAGGTCCCTTCCAGCCCTGCATTTCTGTGATTCTATGTTTATGGGCGGCTCCTCTCATGTGTGATTGGCAGAACAGAAGACAGCACTAAGGTGCTATTTTTAAATGTGGATGCACTGATGATAGACAAGAGGGAAGTAAGGTGGGGGTTTGCCATGAAGGGCCAGGAAGTGCAGACAGGGAATTTATGTTTGATGTTATGGAAAAGAAGGTGCCAATGGAGGGATGTAAAACAAGTGTTGACATGATGAAAACGAGGAATAAGAGAATTGATCTTTGCACAGCAGTGTTTTGGGTGGATAAAAGCGAAGCTTATATCAAGGCCAAAGGAAAGATGTTGCAGTAAGAAAGATGTAAGATGACAAGGGCCTGAATGAAAAAAGGCGTGTCTTTATGTAGGTGTTAAAAAACCACCCCCTTCACTTGACAACCATTTTGAATTCTCCTGTGCTTTAGGCAGAACATTAAAATAATTCAGATTTAAGTGTTTGGGCTTTTCATAAGTTAGAAATGGGTCACAATCGTTCTTGCAGCCTTAGGTCTGGAGTATTGTCACTTTTCTCTTCTTGCTTTCACAGGAAGACGAGGCTCATGGAAAAACTGTACCGTAGCCAAAAGGATCGGTAAAGGTGCTCAGGCTACAATAATCTATGAGCATTTCAGGCAACCTGTAAATTTACTTGCTTCCAGACCCGAGGAAAGCTCTTCTTGCAGTGAAGTAAATTCAGAGGAGAATACTTCTGGCCCCAAAATTTCTTCCTCCTGTGAAAATACACAGAACAAGAATGGTTTGGTAGCTGAAGCCCGTGATACCCAAGTGGAACATAACATACATGGAAGGTGGGATTCATCACCAGTGCAAGGAAATGAGTCAAGTCTGCCACTTGTGGCTGCTGTAGATACCAATGGAAGCATTAGTAGTGACCACATGGTGAATCTAAAATGCATTATTCCAGATGATAATTTTGCCACAGTTTCTGCTGCCTACAGTAGTAGTGGCTCAAGTACTGTAATTACGTCAAGACTCATTATGGATCCAAGACTAAAGAAAAGAGAAGGAAACTCAGGAAAACAAAACACTGAGGCAGTTTTTCATGGGAATTCAACACCTGAGAATGGGCTGGACAATCTCAACTCAGAAATGAAAATATCAGCCACTTTAAATATACCTTCGCCTGAAAAAACCCCTCTGCTTAATGACCCAGAACATGGTCAACTTAGACAAAGACATGTGGAGCAAGCATCACGGAAAGAGGCAGCTTTCATAAAAGAGTTTAAATCAACACTAGATGCGGACAAAGAACATGCTGTGGAAAACAAGCAAGTGGCTGGTAGCATAACAGAACTTCCTAAAGAAATAGTGGAGCCTTTTGCATTGCAGGATGTTCACACACATCCTGCTTCAAAAACCTTTATTGAAGAAAAGCATATCACAGCAAACGAGAACCATATCTGTGATAGAAAAGACTTGAAAATGCACCAGATTACGATGGGAGAACAACTGAGGAACTGTTCATCTTTTCCATTTGGGGACACACAACCTGAGAGAGACTTGCAGGAGAGTTTGTCCGTGAAAGACAAAGCAGACCACTGCTACGTAGAAAAAAGTTCCAATCTTCATAAGAACAATATAAAGCATTTATCTGTTCATGATAGCAAAAAGAACTTAAGTTTCACTGAAAAGTCAAGGCATAATGATCCTCCTCCTAATCAAAAGTTCCAGTCTGTGTCAATGGGAAAGTCAGTTTCATCGATACTACCTGCTAACTTTGCCTGCAGCACACACTCCGAAGCCATGCCTCACAGCATTGCAGATTCAAGCAGCTCTCTGTATTCCAGATCTCAGAAGGGTTCCAATCCCCATATGCCATCATTACTTGGGAATATTAGCTCTTCCTTCTCTGCAGATTGTCAAAACAAAAATTCAAAGAAAGTACCTGCAGAAGACCTAAAAAAAGAAGAAGAAAGGTCACACTCATCTCTGTCTCATGCATGGAGGCAGGGCAAAATGTCAGTAGCACAGAACAAAAATAATGCAGATAAAATATCTGAGATTTCCCATCAAGTGTGTAATGGTCTTTACTCACTTAAGAAACATGATGAAGGGAAGGGTTCAGCACAACTGAACCATTCTAAAAGGGATAAATATGCCTCAGTGAAAAGAGGGCAGAAATTTCAGGAATCACAATCTATTAATTTAACAGTACTTGAGGATAATCAAAGACATACTCCTGAACAGTCTTTGCATGATGATAAAAGCATGAACATAGGCATACAACATCCTGAAAGTATTAAATCTCATGAAGGAAAGACAAAATATACTGGGAAAATGCATAACCAGTTCCAAGAAAATAATTATACTTCTGAAATAGGAAACAGTTCAACAGATTCTTACTTAACATGGATTGAAAATACTTTGGTCTCAGACAGAGACTATGAAGTTAATAGTGAGGATTTTGATACACAGGATCATACTTTAGACATTGATGTCCATGGAAGAATGCATCTTTTTAAACATGCTATGAGAAAACAACATGCCAAAGTGGAAGAGGACAAGGGTGCCTGTCATCGCGTTGCTTGTGAATCTATTCCCAGTGATCAGATCGTTGGTGAAGAAAACTTTCACCAAAGTAAGCTTCAAGACACTTTGCTTTCTGAAAAAGCCAATGTTGATGAAGGCCCTGTAGAGGCCAATAAATTAATATATTCAGCAACTGAAATTACAAACCAAAATTGCATAGGTAAAAGAGAAGATCCTACAAAAGAAGTAAAAGGCAATTCTTCCATCAAAGAAACAATGGATGACCAGATATATTTGTCTCATGCTATCTGCAGAACAGACAAAGTATTGAGAGATTGCTTCAATAAAGAATGCCTATATTTCCTTGGAGAAAATGAGCCAGTGTCATTAGACAAACATTTCTGCAGGAATAGCCAAGAGAGTGATGCTTCTGGAGCTCCATTTTTAGATGAAGAGCAGAGCTGGATCTGTAATCAGGAAATGGAGACTGATATAAATGTTCGTGATTTCAACCAAATGCACACATGCCAACTTGAAAAAGAATTTAGCAACGTCCCAGGAATCTGGATGGAACTTTGTGACACTTCTCATATTCTGGATTTTAAAAGCTCAGCTTCTGCTTTAAACTTAATTTTTGAAGAAGGATGTGCATTAACAGAAGCATATTTGATGGAAACAGAAAATATTGCCACTTCTATAAAGGAAAAGGGAATTATTCCGGATAACGAAAGAGAATCAGAAGAACTGTCTGCCACAGTAGAGTTTTGCAGACCTGCAGCACTGCCAGAGGCTCATAAATGGGAAGAGCAGAATGCTGTTATGCTAATCACCACCATTTCCGTACCTTCTGGAAATGTGGAACACGAAGAAAGAGGATGTTCCCAACCTGAGGAAACATATGTTTCTGAGAGAAACTCCTCTTGCCATGAAAATAGTGTGCAGGAAGTATTTAAACAGATGATAGAGCAGAAATGTGAGGATATTTTTCTCCACAGCTTGGAATTTGAAAGTGAAATTGAAATTCCTCTGGAGCAGCATGAGGAGTCTCTCTCAGTACCACAAAATCCATATAGTCATGAGGTTGGATCTGATGAGGAGGTTGATTCACTGTATCAGTACTTGATAGATCGTATAGACTGGGAAAGTTTGTTTGGAAACAGTAGCCAGAAGATACTGGAGAAAAGTGAAGATCATTGTTCATTGGGGAAAAAATCTTGCACAAAGGAAGATAAAACAGAATCTTTAAGTAAAACTGTGTGGCCTGACTTACAAATTACAATAACCAACATACTTAAATCAGGAGTCAGCTCCCCCAACGTTGGAATTGCAAGAGAGATGTGGAGATGTGCAATTGAATCTCCAGGATTAGAAGTCAATATGGAATTGTCAGGGGAGCAAAGAAGTGAAGAATATACGCAGAATTTGGATCTTACAAATGAAATGGAAACATGCCTACCTATCTGTGTTCATGAGGCGGATAGTCATATACCTGAAAAAGAAAGCAAAACTTTCACTTCACCTGTTACTCTTTCTGATGTATTGAATAAAGGAAGTAGCTTTTATGGTACAAAACCAAAAGATAACAGTAATGAATCTAAGAGTAAAAAAGGTGTGCAATCAAAAGGTAAGAGAAAACATCCACATAATAAATCTCTAACAAATAAAAGGAGGCCTCAGAAAGGTTCAACACGTTCACCTATATGCAGAAACTCAAAACTTTGTGGTAAAAAGAGAGAGCGCTATTCATCTGAAATGTTTTCTTTATTATTTGAGGGACGAATGAAGACACTTGCACAGTCTGAAAAACACATCAAAAATGTTCTAAATACTCTTTGTGGTGAAGCATCCTTATGCAAAAGTAAGCGTCTATCCAAAAAAATAGATGATGCTATGTTTCACTTAAGGAAAGCTCAGAGGAGAGTTCTCAAATCTCTAAAAATTGTAACTAAAGTTGGAGAGAAAAGACAAAAGGGTCCCTTACCAAAATGTTATGAAATAATATGTAACGACTTATGGGAAAGCTGTGATCTTGAAGGTCATAGTTTCTTGACAACTGGGAAGTATTCTTCTGCTCACTTTTCTCAGAAAAGAAAGTATAACATAAAGGAAAATAAACTAACTGTAGCATTTAAGAAAGCAAGTGACACCGTTACATGTGTGCCAATAAAACAGAGGTTTAAAAATAAAGGGGATAAAATGAGAGAAATGGTTTCAGAGGAAGATATGGACGCAAGATCCACTACAAGCTGTGCACCTGTTGTGTTGAAAGATATAAGTCAGATACATCACTGCAATTCTGACTTAACTTGTAGTCAGTTTTCAGCTGCTACCTGCAAGGCATATTTGGCTTTTGAGGGTGACAATGTGAGAGACACGAGAAGAATAACGGAACTTCAGACAGTCTCTGAAAACTCTGTAGGTTTAGACGCCATTGGGCTAGAAGATCTGGAACTGACTAATAAGGAGCACAACGTGTTCGTAAATGTTTCATCTAAAATTCATATTCAAGGAACTGCTGGACGATGTGGCAGTGTAACAAGACAAGACTATATCCCTGAAGCAAATACATTTACCAACAAAAATATCTTAAAACCTTTGAGCTTTCCTGTCGAGAGGGATGATTCTGTAGGATTTTGTACAGACCAAAGAAAAGATGGAGCTTGTAAGACTAATGTAAACATGAATGCTGTCATACATACATCTCTATTAAAAACAGCTGCAGAGAACTGTTTAAATGCAAACACCATCACGCAAGATGTTTCCACACTCTCTGCTACTCATAAAAATCTGCACAGTATTCTTTCTACCGAAAAAGAGAGTATATTTTCTGCTGGCAGTGGGGATATTTCCACAAATCAGAGTGTTGGTATTGGAAACTTTTCTTCAGGCTCAATGAGGCAGATGCCTGCAGCAGGAGGAAAACATGAGACCAATGTATCTCAAGTTCCATTAGACCACGAAATTATTAGTGCTAAAGCTGCATCTTTGAAAATGAGCTCAAACATTTCGTCTGAGAGAGTTTTAGAGACCGGTTCTTTTGAAACACCAACAGTACCTCTCAGCGGCCAGCTGCAAGATAGAGGCTATGACAGAAAAGAAACTTCAAATTCAGGAATGCGTTGTCTGAGTAATTACAGTAAAGTAGCTGAAAAGGAGACACATGTTACCGAGATTATCAAATTGGAACCACTGGCAAAAATTTTATATAAGAGAGAAAATAATATAGAGATAGAGAACTATTTAAAGAATGTATCTTCTGTGTCCTTAGTATACAACGCTCTGGCACCGTTTTCAAATCAGTACATTTCGCAGCAAGTTGGACAGAATACATTTCCAACGATAAAGGAAATGGGGCTAGTGGAAAGCAAAGTGAAATCACCTGTAAATCTATATCTGGTAAAAGATGTACCTGGGAGATCCTCTGCTAAGGTCGTTTTGGAACAAAAGAGTATAACACACAGAGAAGGTCACTCTAGCTGTAATAAGCAATACAGATGCATTCAGAGTTCTTCAAACAACAGCAGTGCTTTCACTGCACCTGGATTAAGGAAGCCAGTTGATAAAAAAATTGTCAAAAGAAATGAAGATTGGAAAGAAAGCACTAACAAAGATTGCCAAATTAACTCAGAGTTTAAATCAGGAATCATGGCAAAACAAGGTATTCAAAGCATTACTGGGACATATGATGCCTCACCAAGCAAAACACATCAGAATCTTACAGCCCATGTGACTAAACTGAATGCAGATAATCTCTCCGGTGACCATCCTAACAAATGTAAGGGAATCAATAGTAAAAACAAGCATAGAGCAGTGGGGACAGAACTGAAATCTCTTGCTTTCATAACTGAAATATCAAATATTTTACAAAAAGCAGATGAAACCTCATCTCTGAAAATATTACAGGAACAGATTAGAGTTTGTGATAACCTTCTTCCTTCATTTGTTAAAGCTTTTGAGGAAAAGCAAGGGTGTTCTTTTAAGCACGTCTTGGTTTCCCGAGAGTTACTGGTTGAAAGAAAGCTATGGAATAACTGTAAATCCAAGTTAAAATCAGATGCTGTAGATTCACTGGTGGAACTCCAAATTATAATGGAAACAATTCAGTTCATTGAAAACAAAAAGCGCTTTTTAGAAAGGAAGCCGACTTTTCGAAGCTTGCTTTGGTATGATGGTTCACTGTACGAGGAACTGCTTGGCAGGCCGTCAGGGTATCAACAACAGTCCAATTTCTTTCCAGCTTTCCAAACAAGGCTGAAGTACAATGTTTTTCATGAGCTACAGAGCTACCATAAACAGTTATCAGAGCTCTTTGAAAAAACAAGGTGGGAAAACAAATCTTACTATGCATTCTTGAAATTCAGACGAGAGATTGATGAGTGTGAAGCTGTGATACAACATAATTCTGATTGCTTAGATTTTTTCCTCTCTGTGCCTTTTACTTGTGGAGTTAACTTTGGAGATACTTTAGAAGATTTGGAAACTGTAAGGAAAAGTGCTGTGGAACTGATAAATACGTATAGGAACCTTCCATATGCTCATACCTATGCAGAAAAAGAGGACCATCTGTGGATTATAATGGAAATTATCTCTACCAAGATAAGCTTTATAAAGGCGTGCGAATCAATGAATATGAAAGCATCACTCTTTGGCCTTGAACATATATTTTTTGATGCTGCTAAAAGTCTTGTTTGGAAAGACAGACGTCTGTTGTTAAATAAAGCCTCTCCCAATAAGAAAGAACAACTTCTGTGCAAAATAAACCAAGATGCTCTCTCCAAGCTATATGAAGTTTATGAATATGTGGCTGAAGAGTTTAGAACTGAAAAATCTAACAATATTACTGAGAAGAAAAATGATACAGAAAAGTCAAAATACTGTGAAAACAAAGGCAAACATGGAGATGAAAACTCTGACTTGCTCACTGTTTTGCTTTCACATCCTGATATTTCCTGTATTGGAGAAATATTAGATGAAGCTCAGTTTGCAGACCTCAAGAAGTTACAGCAGCTAATGATCAGATGTACAGAACATTTAGAAAGCTTAAAAATGTATTTTCAGATTTTGCAGGAGGAGGATGTCAGTAAAATCTTGATCACAGAGGAAAATGTGTTAGACACAATGAAAAATGATGGCATTAGTGCTGTCATTTTAAAGCCTGAAGCTGTTGAACCTTACATTGA
This sequence comes from Gopherus evgoodei, assembly GCF_007399415.2. NCBI lineage: Eukaryota > Metazoa > Chordata > Testudines > Testudinidae > Gopherus > Gopherus evgoodei. The sequence continues at coordinate 135,070,518 of NC_044326.1, forward strand.
AGTACTAATGATGTATGAAACAGTTCACTTCCTTAAAAATTCAATAGCAAGAAAAACAGATGAACCGAGATTTCGAAGCTTGTTGTGGTTTGATTTATCACTTCTTCCTGAATTGGCACATTGCCAAAAGAAAATGTCTTCCTTTTCATTTCTGAAAGATAATTCAATGGACAACCTTTGTAAAACTGTAGAGTCTGCCATCTCTGATCTGAAGAGTGAGCTGGACATTATTTGCAACTATGCAGAAACCATAAACTGCTCTTATGCACTTCACCTTCTCACCAGAGAACTTTCAGAACTTTCGGAAACAAGACAATTGATACAAAATTCGAAGCCTTCTATCTTCACGTATGTTGAGTGTGTACCTTATACCATATCTGTAAACTATGGGAGTACGGTGACTGAATTAGACTACAACTACAACCAGTTTTCTTTGTTGCTTGAAAATTTGATGTTGGCTGCTAGGAAAGATTTAGGAAAAATGGCTCATATTATGAAAATCATGAAAACTATTGAGCATATGAAGTTTGCTTGTGCCAAGAAAGGTAAATCAGTCCTCTCTCTTCTGATATATCAGATGCTAAATAATTGGAGAAAGACCTGCCAGTTGAAAAGAAAGGGAGACATGAAAATGCATTTCACTGAAACTAAAAAAAATGTCTGTGAAACTCAAGCCCCAGTGTATGTCATCAAAGCTCAGTCCCAGAAAAAAAGACCTAGTTTTGTGTCCTCACATGAAGACACTCTTGAGTATACAGAAGGCTCTCCTCCTTCCAGCTGTAAAAAACCAAAGGTAAGATCATTCCTTAATACTTCAAATGCTTTATCTTTAAACAAGAATTGTAGTGCTAGTTACATACGGATACTGAGTTAAGGGCAGAGGTGTGCATCAGATTGTGCTTTGTAGAGATGAATGATTCCAGGTTTGAATTTAGAGCAAAAAAGTAAAGTCTCTCATCTATATTATTCCCAAGTCTTAAATTGATCTTAAAGAACTGACAGTTCTGTCTTTGACCAATGAGGCAATGTCATTAGCCCTGAAACACTGTTAAAAACTAATACATCTCTAATGCTGTTTGTCTTTCACCCTGAAAATCATTTACTAGATAAGGGAGAATCAATTTTAAAAAATCGGAATTTACCACTTGTAGAATGCTGTATCAGCATCAGCCTGCTAGGAGGCTAGCTGAGGACTCTCTCAAAGCACGGAGTCCAATATGATGATCCCCTGCCTTGGCAAAGCCAAGAGTTCGAAAACTAGAGCACAAACCAAAATAAACACCTGAGGTTTATTTCCAGCCTCAGATGCAAACAAATCCCACTCCTAGTGCATCTCACATGCCTGCTTTCCTAGTGTCACTAAAAGTGGGGATGATCAGCTAAGCTCCTTCATTGCCATTTATAGAATGCCCTCTTTTCTTTGGAAGACGAAATACATTGTGGTTTTGAGTCTTGTCACAATAAGGCATGTTTTCAAATTCTTCAGTCATTCTTATACCATTTTAAAAAAATTGTCCTCTTAATTTTAATGGTATCCAACTATTGTTTTGTGTGTATTTCTGTACATCTTATGTCTGAAAACCTCTAGGTGCCTATTAATAGCATGCTTTAAATCAAATCTTTAAATATACGTTGTGACCTGTAAACCCCAAAGGAAGTATGCAGCACCATTGTCATACTGTAGGTCAGTCTGTTGTGGCCGAGTTCTGCCCTCAGCCTCTCACACTTGCTCTCTACCTTTGATAGAAAGTAGCTGCATCTTGTGTTTGCTGTTCAACTGCTACTTTATTCTTAATGAATGGGCTGTGTGTCTCTGTTGTAGAATTGGAAAGCAATCAGTTGTTGCTGGGAGCTGCAATTCTAAGTCCCATTCCTCATTTGGGCCCCCAGAAATTCTGCCTCCAGTAGTGGTACAAACTGGTGGCTCATCTTCTAGAATGGTAATATGTATCTGTTGTTTGTGCAATAGAGATCTCACTTTATGTTTCAGCTCTTTTCCCTCTCTTCTGCTGGGGAGTCACTGAGCAGCGAGGCCAGAGGGACCTCTCCGGTTCTGCATCTCTATAATCATCTTCCTCTGCCTTCTACCCCTCCCCACAACAGCAGAGAAACCCTGCAAGCATCAAGCCATGTCCAGGAGCTGCTGTATTTATAAGGCAAGCTTTTTAGGAGCTTCATAGGGTGAGCAATGCCCTGCTGTGGCCGACCAACTGACCCTTAACCTGCCAGGGCACAGGGATTTGAATTAGGCTGGCAAGTCAAGGCCTGGTTGCAGCTTCCTGCAGGGGAACTCTGCTGTGGGAAAGTTCAAGCAGGAGCAATATGATTTTTCCTGGAAGGAGAACCCCAAACAGCCTGCTCTGGGGTAAGTCTTGTAAACCCAGAGACTCCAGGTCCCCAAAAGACAAACCACTGCCCCTAAGGATTTGTAAATTTTTAACGAGCAAGTAGTGTAAAAAATCCCATACTCTCCTTTTTTGAGGACATCATCAATTCTGAATGGGGACTTCTGGGTGAAACTAAACTGTTACATAATCACAAGGAAATGTCACAGGTGATGAGAATTAGGCAAGGAAGAAGACCTAAGACCAGTGCAGTAGTAGTTCCACAGGTGAAAGGCATTGTTGTCTTTTGAGAATGGGACTTCCTTCCAAAAGTTCCCACATACCATAAGAGAGAAGATACTCTAGGCAGAAATTTGAAAGCTCAGCTTTGATCATTCAGATCAAAAAGATTCCTTGTAATTCGTAAGGAAAAACTACTAAGTGAATTGTTTGTCTAGGGGTATGATTCTTACTGTGAGTGTGAGAAGTCTGGGATTCAGATTCTGGCAAATCCTTGCAACACTGTGTAAATATTGATTCTTGGCAATCTTTTTTGGGAATTGATGCAATTTGTGAAAAGATTAATGGCCCCTAACAAGGAAGCTGTGTTTACATCCTTGATTAGTAGTCATTGCCAAGAGAAACCCGTGGCTTATAAATTTATAGGTGACTCTGTTTGGGGAAACATGAGGGAAAATAGTAGCTAGAATGCAGGTCAAAGTCACCTCTCATTTCTCAAATCCAGCATAGCAAATCTCTTAGCCCCTACCAACACCAAAGCCACTTAAAAAGAGACTCTGCCCCTCCAGAGGGAGAAAAACTGGAGCAGAAGCTTGGAAAAAGACCTAGACAGAATTTTATCCTGAAACACAAAATCCTTAGCATGCACGTTATGTATGGGAACTTCCACTTTCTGTAAAAGATCCTTCCATTCAGTCTGCATTCTCAACTCAGTCTTAAATGGCTTGTAATGGTTTTAGCAAGGCTCAGATTGCAAGCTTTAGAGGATTAAAGGATAAGAGAACAATTAATGAATTAGAAAACATGCCTTTATAGTGATAGACTCAAAGAGTTCAATCTGTTTAGTTGAACAAAGAGGTTAAGGGACAACTTGATAACAGTTTATAAGTATCTACGTGGGGGACAAATACTTAATAATAGGCTCTTCAGTCTGGCAGAGAAAAGTAAAAAAGATCTAATGGCTGGAAGTTGATGCTACATAAATTCAGACTGGAATAAGATGTACATTTTTCACAGGGAGGGTAATTAACCATTGGAACAATTTGCCAAGGGTTGTGGTGGATTCTCCAGCACTGACAATACTTAAATCATGAATGGGTGTTTTGCTTAAAAAAAATCTGCTCTAGGAATTATTTTGGGGAAGTTCCATGGCCTGGGTTATACCAGAAGTCAAACTAGATGATCACAATGATTTAGGATGACCAGATTTCCAGATTTTATGGGGACAGTCCTGATTTTTGGGTCTTTTTTTTTTTTATATATGATCCTATTACCTCCCACCGCATGTCTCGATTTTTCACACTTGCTGTCTGGTCACCCTACAATGATTCCTTATGGGCTTGGAATCTATGAATAAGGTGACTCTCAGTCCTGGGTATCCGAGAACGGTCATGATGATGTACCTTCTAAAAAGTTAACTTTATATAGTTTGGAGTTTATCTTGAAATACAGTGGTATGCAGACCAAGGCATGAAAGGGCTCGGAATAAATATGTGGAAAATGAAATCCATTTGGTTTATTATCATGACTGCTCTGTCTCCATTATCCCATGATACAAACTGACACGTTTTCATTTTATACATGGCTAATGTAATTACCTACCCTACACCAATTTTTACTAATCATTCAAGTAGGGTGATAAGTATAAAATACACAGAAGATATTCTCTACTTTAAGACTCTTAACTATGTGAATAAGATGCATGGTTATTAGTGAGATACTGTAATTCACAGTATCTGTCTTATATTTTACAAATCTTAATTACACCTGAACCAGAGGGTGTGTTTCTTCCTTCAAAGGCCCTTTCAGCTGCATGTTTTCCTCTCTAAAAGCAAAACCTATATTTGTGGGTGACATTTCACATGAACAATCATGAACTAATTTTGGTCCAAAAGGACATAGGCAGATCCCTGCTACAGCTCCATTACAGTCCCTCTTAGCCTGGCTGGGGAGGCATTTAACACACTGGACTACAGTTTAGGAAATACTGTTTTAAAAAATTGATGACTTTAAAAAACACCACCATCACACAGTTGAAAGAACTAGCTCAAACTTACTGCTTTTGAGGCTTTAGGTTTCTATCTGCCCAGTGATTTTTTGGATTTAAAAAAGGAAGAGATTCAGTGGGAAGGAGACACTTTATATTGATAGACTCAAGGAACTCAATTTATTTACCTTAGAAAAGAGAAGATTAAGGGGTGACTTGATGACAGTCTGTAGGTACGTACATGGGGAACAAATATTTAATAACGAGCTCTTCAGTCTAACGGAGAAGGATATAACATGATCCAGTGGCTGGAAGTTGAAGCTAAACAAAGTCAGACTAGAAATTAGGTGTACATTTTGAACAGGAAGAGTAATTAACCAATGAAACAATTTACCAAGGGTTGTATGGGATTCTCTATCGCTGACAACTTTTAAGTATCCAAAGACCTGCTCTAGGAATTATTTTGGCCTGTGATATATAGGAGATCGGACTCAGTGATCACAATGATCCCTTCTGTCCTTGGAATCTGTGAATCTATAAGTTACACAGATACTCATTGATGGACAACATCCCAATCAGAGCCAAGCCCAGAGAAGCAGACCCACTTACAATTTGCCAAATGCCAGAAATGCCTCCAACCCACTGGTTATTACCAAAAGCCAAGAACATTTTCAGCCCAGCGTAGGGAGTTGCCCATCCACAGGCTGCAAAAGGCATGGCTGTAGCCAGAACTTTACCACACTGGAAAAGATTTATAAAGATCCAAAGCCTCATTGCATCAGTGTTGTCCCAGCAGCTGTTGTCCCAGTGTTGTCCCTATCAATAGCACAGTGTCTTCAGCATCTATGATTGCTTTTGCCATGCACCAGTATCATCCCTCAGAGGGATTTCACATGAAGTGTCTCCAAAAATTCCTTTCAAAGACATGAAACCTCTTGCTAAACGCACTGCAGAATTGGGCATCTATTTCCAGATCACATGCAGATGTCCCATTTATGGGTAAGTAAGTACAAAGAACATGCTGAAACATAATTTAGACCCTTGCATACACACTATGGAAGCAAATCTCACATTGTGGGCAGCATGTATGAAGATGACACAACCCTCATGTAAAAAAAAGGGAAAGGATCAATGTTCTCAAGCTTATCTCTTGTGTTCTGGACTTTTCCAAAATCTCAGCAGAACACATCCTTTTGGTTCACTTTGATAGCACGACCCAGCAGCATATCTGGGCCCAAATGTGGGAGTTACCATATTGGATCAGACTAGTGGTCCATCAAGTTCAGTATCTGTCTCTGACAGTGACCAGCACTGGCTGCTTCAGAGAAAGGTGCCTTTCCACCATAGCTCTTGTGAATCCCTGATTATTCAGTAACACCCAAAATGCCTGGATCTCAAGGGCAGTGTTTTACTATGATTGTAATGAAAATTTAAGATGTTATTCAAAGAAAGATATGCATTTACATTTTGAAAATAGCTAACAGGAATAGTGTTCAAAATAATCATTAAAAGTATAAGAATTTCACACATAACGAGTTTATTTTCTCTTAGGTTGGTGTCCTGATGGCAGCAGCTTCAAAAAATGGAGATGAAAATGAAACATGCTGCCACATAAGGTATATTTAGGATTTAAAATAGTAAAAACACTTGTGCAGAAAAGCTCAAGATCTGCTGAATAATGACAGGAAAAAGAGTGACACCTTTTCCCATTAGTTTCATACAGCGCTATTCAACTTGTAGCATTAGAGATGCATTGAATTCCTGGGGGACTCTTGTAGAGTTCACAGAGCACCCCTTGCTCAACCTATTCTCAGACCCAGTGGGTGGAGTTCCAATCACAGTAGCACTCTTTGCACTTCCTGGCCCGTGAAGCTGGAGGAGGAACCACTAAGCAATGTATCAGAGTTGATGGAACCCCATTAAGCCACCAGTAGAATAGTAATGGAGAAGAAAGAGGTTACTGTGTCAAATGATTTGATCAAGTTATCATGACGTGACATCCTGACATTGCTTAGTGATGTTTCTCTTGTCATTCTCCGTCAGCGTAGATAACACAGCATCACTGTGCAATGTTAGGATGTCTCAGAGAGAATATTGTATGACTTTACAGCTTCTTTCACTCCCAGCTCTTCAGGGTTGTTTATATGTGAAGGTCTGTGGTGTACGGTTGTATGACAAAAGAAAATTCCCAAAACAACATTGCAGGCTTCATTTTTCTCTAGTGTCATTTAAAGTGTCTTCACAAAGCATTCTGCTAACTCAGTTGATGCAGAATGATAAGCAGTTTACCTACTGTGTGATGCACAAGTTCTTTTGAGGAAAATTTGAAATCCTTCAGTAACTGAAGACCACGGTCTGAAGCAATCTCTTCAGGTTAACCATGTGAGCATCTATAGTCCACAGTGCCTCAAGAATATTGGCAACAGAAGTGATTGCCATATGTACTACTTTATTCCAGATGACCACAGCATTAGCTTCAACTAAGTTAATTTGGTATTCTTCTCTGCACTATCAATGTCATCTTTGCCAAATAACCCATTTCCAAGGATGACAAGCAGCAACTTTTGGCGTATTTAGGTGACTACTGCATAAAGCACATTGATTAGTTTTTCGTTCATTGTCTTCAGTTCTATAGAAGTTTTTACCCCACACTCGTCACCATAGTGGCTTGGTGCTTTCCAGTCGTGCTTTGAGCCAGGTGACTAACATGTCATAGTTTGCAAGCATATGTACTTCTGTGGGCAAGTTAATAATAGAATGCTAAGGGAGATGTCTTTTGATTGATAAAAATGTACAGAATCATAATTGCAATAGTATCACCCTCTGCAGGTCTTTGGATATTTAAAAGTTTCTCATCTTCATTTGTGTGAAGCAGTATCTCTTAGCGAGAATGTTGCACGGTAAGAGTGCATGGAATCACATCAAGTGGTGCACCAAGGATATATATAATGTGGTGCTAAAAGATAAAAACAACAGAAACAAATATTGATTTTACTACTGCAGACTGCAATTCAGCTGGAGTTTGTAAATGGCTTCATGGACAGGAACCTGGTGGTGATGGCCAGTGCGGAGGCTAAGTACAGAGAAGTATGTGCTTTGAATGGGATTGAAGAGGAGCAAATGCTTAGAAGAAAGGCTCTTAAAGCACTTATTGAAGATGAACTGTGGGCTATGGATCTAGTTTTTAGCAGTCCTGTCCACAGAAATGAATCACAGCACCCGTCCTTAAGCTACAAAAGCCATGGTGCTATCAACAATAGAAGAAAGGGCTGAAGTCAACAGTAATATGAAGATTCTCTGTTTGCAACTGCTACATTTTTATGGAAAAGCATTTTGTCCTACAGCATGTAGGCATTTACAGGATCCGTAGCTGATACCTAGAGTGACCAAGTGTCCCAATATTAGGGGCTTTGTCTTATATACACAACGTATACTGTCCCCCCTCAAAAAAAAAAGTGTCTCGATATTTCACACTTGCTATCTGATCACCCTGCTGATGCCAAACCTGAAAAATAATACTGCGTAACCCATACTACTTCCTTAAGTAGTGCGTTGGTGATCGCAGTGTCTTCAACACCAGCAAGTAATTGGAGCACACAGCTGCCATTTTATCACAAAGCCTCATGTACAAGTGCTTGAGTGAAAGACAGGTTTCCAGCACATACGTGACAACAGTGTGGCATATTCATAATCTACGACTACAAGCAGGGCTGGCTCTAGCAATTTCACCGCCCCAAGCACGGCGGATTGCCGTGGGGGGATCTCTGCCGCTCACCGGTCCCGCGGCCCTGGTGGACCTCCCGCAGGCATTTCTGCGGACGGTCAGCTGGTCCCGTGGCTACGGTGGACCTGCTGCAGGCGTTTCTGCGAGGGTCCGATGGTCCCGCGGCTCTGATGGAGCTGCCACAGGCATGTCTGTGGGAGGTCCACCAGAGCCGCAGGACCAGTGGACCGACCGCAGCCACGCCTGCGGCAGCTCCACCAGAGCCGCCTGCCGCCCTCCCAGCAACCGTCAGAGCGCCCCTCGCGGCGTGCCGCCCCAAGCACGCACTTGGCGCGCTGTGGCCTGGAACCGGCCCTGACTATAAGTGGCGGTTGGTTAACAATTCATTCCAAAACCTGTGGCAAATTCCTCATACATCTTATGGGAAAATACGAGTTTTCTGTGGTATCATGATCAGTGTTTACGTGCAATGAAACTATGCCTATGTGTCAGATGAAAAGCAAATTAATACACATCTTGCATGGTCTTTCCCAAGCCAGCACCTACTGACAATGTGACTGGTTGGTACCTTATGCCAGCAGAGGCTGTCCTGCTTTGCAATCATAGAGGATATGGCTGAAGCACAAGCTCTCGACAAATAAAAAAAAGTTAACACCTGAGATTTGCGCTCCAGAATCAGTCCTTCAACTAATCAATTTCTCGTGTGCAGAGACCAGATGTTCACTGCCCTGCAAATGTTTCGCCAGCAGCCTGCCTTGTATGGAGATGTGCAAGTTCCACCCAGACACTGTCAGTGCAACAGTGTGTGTAGCAGTGGTGCCCTAGGCAGAGACAACACCAATGATGATTTTGATTAATAAATGTTTTCAGTCCTACATGTCAAGTCTAAGTTCTCTTGGATTACCAAAGATCTGTGGGGTTTTTTATGTAAGCAATGCATTCCTGTGTTAAATATAATTAAAAATAATTGATTTTTACATATTTTCTTGAATATATATCTACATAGTTTTTCTACGGTTGTCATATTTTGGTGCCATTGCAGTTGTGGGAGAAAGGTCTTTTGAATAATACTCAACTTGGCCCAATGACATTATATAATCAATTTTTCCACCAGAGGACCTGGAGCTGGAAGAGTGGGGGCAGTGAGTCCCCTCGGCCATGCTGCAGAAAGTAACACAATTGAAATTATGATTCTGTAAATTTTTCCAATCAAATGACACCTCCCTTATCTTTCTATCACTAACTTGCCCACTGAATTATATTTTACTACATTATGCACATATAGTTCATTCTTTCTCTCATCCTCTCTCATAGCGGGAGAATTGTGTGTAACAGTGCAGTTTAGTGTTTTGTTCTAGCGTCAGGGATTTTTTGAAAATGGTCACGATACTCTGTGTTTGTGTTAAGTGAGCCTGGTGAGAGAAGAGTGCCTTCTGTCCCTTTTGCCAGGCGCTGTGCTTCTCTTATTTTGTATGACATCTAAGCAGATACACTGTTTCAAACAGAACCAACCAAAAGAAACAGAGCTCTGTCTACTGTTCCTTCCAGATTAAGATCTTTGTTATGAGCCATACTCAATGGTCATTTTCTTAATTTTGGATTTCTGATTTGAATTACAGAACAGTCCTAGAAGGACTTCTAAGTGGTTACTGAAATGGCAGAGATTATGGACAGCTTTAAGAGTAGCCAGAAAATCAGATACACTTTCTTCTTTTTGCATCTTAAGTGACATGTATCTCTTAGCTAGTAAGTCTGTTTGGAGTGCATAGTGTTTTTAAGCATTTCATGTCCTCTTAGTTCATGTCACCCAGCTCTTGAGGGAAACATAAGTGTGTAAATATCTCCTTCCAGCTAGAGTTGGAACTTATGATTGACTTCAGCGGCATTGGCCTAAAAATACAAATGCAGCCTTTGTACTTAAACTCAAATCCTCAACTTTGCTATCAAAATGAAAAGAGTCCATTTTCCAGACATGACCATTTTTACCCTCTTTGTACTTTATTTCTCTTCCTCTCTTTTCAGATAATGAACTCTTCTGTAATTGTAGCTTCACTGACTCACCTTAGTGTTTCAAGAATTCCATCAAAGGTTTCCCACCAATGATTTTCCTGTTTTGACTCCTGATTTTCCAATAAGTCACATACAGCCTTTTAATTAACTACAATTCAATTTGAGCAGAATAACAAGAAAAATAAAGTAACATATGAGATGAGTTAGCAGGTTCTTTCTTACATGCTACATCCACTTCATTCTTGGAGTCAGCCTTTAACTCTAGGTCCAGTTGCTGCCAACTGACAAGCCTTTTGAACTGTTGCAAATTGCTACTGTTTTTAAAGCTCCAGATACCACAGTTTGTTTCAGTTAAATCACTAACCAGCTGCTTAAATTCAAAGAAGAAAGAAAATTCATTGCATCTGGGATGGGGAAGGGGCTGGGTGGGAAGAAGAGAGTTATTGATATAGTATTGGAGAAGGAATGAAGATTAACAGCACTTTTTTAGAATAGAGGAAAGAGTAGAAATTACACTTTGAAGCTTAAATCCTGTAGGATATCAAGTCAGATTTCTAGTTGTGGTAAATTTAGAAATGGGACATATGCTATTGTTTTTCAGCATTCCAATGGTAGATCAATACTTAGAGTGGAATTATCAATTCTTACCTTGCAAGAAAATATTTTTGTTACTACTAAAAGACACTAATAGTGCTACCAGCTGCCTGGTTTCAGACCAAAGCATTTTTTTACCTCCCTAGTCTGGAATCTGAGATCACTCTTTCACTTGCCTACATATCATAGGAGCTGATGATGAAGTATGTCGATTAGTGCACCACTCACTCTTCTTGAGTTCAGAGATCAGAGCACCAGTTAAAGGCACTTAACTTAACAAAGCTATTTCAGGAAAAGACGAGGTCAACAGTGTGATACTGTTGCAAAAAAAGCAAAGGTGATTCTGGGATGCATTAACAGGTGTATTGTAAATAAGACACGAGAAGTCATTCTTCCGCTTTACTCTGCGCTGGTTAGGTCTCAACTGGAGTATTGTGTCCAGTTCTGGGCACCGCATTTCAAGAAAGATGTGGAGAAATTGGAGAGGGTCCAGAGAAGAGCAACAAGAATGATTAAAGGTCTTGAGAACATGACCTATGAAGGAAGGCTGAAGAAATTGGGTTTGTTTAGTTTGGAAAAGAGAAGACTGAGAGGGGACCTGATATCAGTTTTCAGGTATCTAAAAGGGTGTCATCAGGAGGAGGGAGAAAACTTGTTCACCTTAGCCTCCAATGATAGAACAAGAAGCAATGGGCTTAAACTGCAGCAAGGGAGATTTAGGTTGGACATTAGGAAAAAGTTCCTAACTGTCAGGGTAGTTAAACACTGGAATAGATTGCCTAGGGAAGTTGTGGAATCTCCATCTCTGGAGATATTTAAGAGTAGGTCAGATAAATGTCTATCAGGGATGGTCTAGACAGTATTTGGTCCTGCCATGAGGGCAGGGGACTGGACTCGATGACCTCTCGAGGTCCCTTCCAGTCCTAGAGTCTATGAGTCTATGAGGTAGAATCTTCCTCATTTTCTTCAGCAGACAATTGTTAGGGGACTGAGAAAAGCAAGGAGCAGAGTTCCTTCATGGTTTCCTCAGGCATAAGATGTGTGATTTGGTTTGTGAATCCAAACTGTATAGTTTTGTTCAGTTTTGCTCAGGTAGAATACTTCCACACTGGACTGAACAGACTAAACATTGAGGAAATTCTAGAATAATGTCCAATTGAAAAAAATAGTGTAATGTTGAATAACATATGCCTGAACTATAAAATACAGTAAAGTGGTGTGGAATACTATTCTACAGTATTACATCCTGTAATTATAAAATAGCATGGACTAGTGAGTTGTTAATCCATATATATTTAAAGTATTAAAGCAGATGTTTTATGCATTTGCCTTGTAAACAATTCTTTTACTACCAGTATTTGATAGTGATATGTATGTATTATTTATTACCAATGGGATAAAAAGGAAGTGTGGATGTACAAATATATAATTATGTTTTGCTCTTTTTAGAGAGAATGCAAGAGTTACTCCTCAAAATGAAAAAGATCTAGCGTTGAGTATCTCACCGGATAATCTAGGAAACAAGAGGCCTCTAGAAAAAGCTGGGCAAGACCAATTACCGTGCTCACCTTTGCATTCAAAAGACTTGGAAGCTGTTTATTGCTCTCCACATGTTAAATATACACCAGATGCTTCAAAAAGCTCATTTGTTAATTTAAAAGGCTTAACGAGCCAGCAGAGATCAGCAAACCTAAAGCACATGATCCAAAGAAACAGTAATTTTTACAAAAGTGCAAGAAAACATCGTGAAGGTTTTGCCCCCTGTGACAAGAAACATGAAAATGCCAGTTTGTCTTTAGAAAAAGAGCCACTACTTCAAAAGTCTCTTGAGAATAATTTATGTTCAACACACAAATCTGTTAGGTCAACAACAAAACAAGGTGATAGTTCTTCTGCTGTGTCTGCTACACTAAATCTACAGCGTGTGCAAGAATCAGACGCCACAGGAAGTATATCGAGATCCAGTTTACTGGCGGAATATAGTAAAACTAATAATTTAGCCACAAAACCTGACAGAAAAGACAAGAACCATGAAAAGAACTCAGAGTCTCCCCGCAGTGTGCCTGTCAGTACTTCAGATCTTCCTGTGCTTATGACAAACAAAAATACACAGTCGCCATCGGTGTGCTCCCTTTTGGAACCAGATTCCGATGAAGAAGCAGAAAGCCCTGCTGAACATTCTGCTGTCCTTCGAAATGAACTTCCACCATCAACACCTCCAGTGCAACGTTCTTTAGTGCAGGCTCATGAGACAACCTGTCCTTTTTATTCTTGTCATCAAAGTGATAGCAATGGCAGTTCCATAACCCAGACTTACCAAGGGATAACTTACCAAGTACAACAGTTTGCTCATTCTGGCACATCTGCAGTTGCAAGTAATGTGTATAATGCACACACTAATATGTTTTACACCCAGTCATTTAGTTATGCTGCTCTTGGGGAGCTACAAAGTCCTGACTATGCTCAAATATACCCAGTGCATGGATATTTTCATTCTCAGATGCCCCTTTCTTACAACTCTCAGGTGCCATCTTTACCACAATATGCTGCAAATCAGCCTTGGTCACAAGGTCCTTTTCCATATCCTTCCGATACAGGATCATCCTCAGGAGCTGTTTGGACCAGCAGTAAGTGCATGGCTATTAAATTCAGTATTTTTTTCATATTGTTATTGTAGTGACATTGGGTGTTTAAATCTAGACATTGCTTTGCTGCCTCAACCTCGGATAGAACAAATACCATTACGTTTTTGGCCTTGATCCAATGATTTTGCAGATGATACACTATGCCACGTGCAGAGGTGCAAACTGGACTCTCTTAGAATCAGTGAGTCACCTCTGAATTTGGCTCAGTATCTTTCAAACAGGGCAGTGCATCTGTTTACCCATGGTTTCAGTCTTCATAAATCCATTCTCATTTAGTGTTTCACTGTATTATGACATAGTGCTAACACTTTCCTTTTGGGATTGTGAAGTCTCTCTCAGCTAGTATGTAGAGCAGGGGTGGGCAAGCTACGGCCCAGGGGTCACATCTGGCCTTTTAGATGTTTTAATACGGCCCTTGAACTCCCGCTGGGGAGCAGGGTCTGGGGCTTGCCCCACTCCACATGTGCTATGGTTCCCAGAAGCAGACGCATGTCCCTGCTCTGGCTACTATGCGTAGGGGCAGCCAGGGGGCTCCACATGTTACTCCCATCCCAGGTGCTGCCCCTGTAGCTCCCACTGGCCGGGAACTGTGGCCAAGGGGAGCTGCAGGGGCAGCGCCTGTGGGCGGGGCAGCATGCAGAGCTTCCTGGCCGTGCCTCCACGTAGGAGCCAGAGAAGGGACATGCTGCTGCTTCCAGGAGCTGCTTGAGGTAAGTGCTGCCTGGAGCTTGCACCCCTGGCCCCTTCCCATGGCCCAGCCCCCAGCCCTGATCCCTCTTCCACCCTCTGAACCCCTCAGCCGCAGCACAGAGCACCCTCCTGCACCCCAAACCTCTCATCCCCAGCCCTACCCTAGAGCTCGCACCCCCAGCTGGAGCCCGCACCCCTCCCACGCCCCAACCCCCAATTTCATGAGCATTCATGGCCCACCATACAATTTCCATACCCAGATCTGGCCAAAAAGTTTGCCCACACTGATGTAGAGCAATTGTTGAATAATGCAATAAGCACTTCCTTACCTAAAGGCTGGGAGAATGAACTCTGCAAAGCCCCCCTCCATTGAGTGTCTTACTGTAAAAATTGATAAAGCATTAAGCATTTCTCAGCCATTAGATATCTGGACTAGCTGAACATTCCTAGCCTTATTATTTTCCTAGCTGTCAGTGTCTAATGATCTAGTTATGCATTCCATTTGAGTTATTAGACTTACATTTCAATTAGGGCTGTCAATGAATCGCAGTTAACTCATGCGATTAACTAAAAAAAATTAATGATGATTAATCGCCGTTTTATTGATTAGTCATGATTAATCACTGCACTGTTAAACAATAGAATGCCAATTAAAATTTATTAAATATTTTGTATGTTTTTCTACATTTTCATATATATTGTATTCTGTGTTGTAACTGAAATCCAAGTGTATATTATTTTTAATTACAAATATTTGCACTGTAAAAATGATAAACAAAAGAAATAGTATTTTTCAGTTCACCTCATACAAGTATTGTAGTGCAATCTCTGTCGTGAAAGTGAAATTTACAAAAGTAGTTTTTTGTTACATAATTGCACTCAAATCCAAAACAATGTAAAACTTAAGTGTCTACAAGTCCACTCAGTCCTACTTCTTGTTCAGCCAATTGCTGAGACAAACAAGTTTATTTACATTTATGGGAGGTAATGCTGCCCTCTTCTTATTTACAATGTCACCAGAAAGTGAGAACAGGTATTTGCATGGCATTTTGTAGCCAACATTGCAATGTATTTACATGTCAGATATGCTAAACGTTCATATGCCTGATCCTACTACAACCACCATTCCAGAGGACATGCTTCCATGCTGATGATGCTTGTTTAAAAAAAATGCATTAATTAAATTTGTGACTGAACTTCGGGGAGAATTGTATGTCCCCTGCTCTGTTTTACCCGAATTCTGCCAAATATTTCATGTTATAGCAGTCTCGGGTGATGAACCAGCACATGTTGTTCATTTTAAAAACACTGTCACTGCAGATTTGACAAAACTCAAGGTACCAATGTGAGATTTATAAAGATAGCTACAGACCCAAGGTTTAAGAATCTGAAGTGCCTTCCAAAATCTGAGAGGGGCCAGGTGTGAAGCATGCTTTCAGAAGTCTTAAAAGAGCAACACTCAGATGCAGAAACTACAGAACCCAAACCACCAAAAAAGAAAATCAACCTTCTGCTGGTGGCGTCTGACTTAGATAATTAAAATGAAATACGTCGGTCCGCTCTGCTTTGGATCGTTATCAAGCAGAACTCGTCATCAGCATGGACACATGTCTCCTGGAATGGTGATTGAAGCATAAAGGGATATATGAATCTTTAGCGCATCTGGCACGTAAATATTTTGTGATGCCAGCTACAACAGTGCCATGAGAACACCTGTTCTCACTTTCAGGTGAAATTGTAAACAAGAAGTGAGCAACATTATCTCCTGCAAATGTAAACAAACCTGTTTGTCTGAGCGATTGGCTGCACAAGAAGTAGGACTGAGTGGACTTGCAGCTTCTAAAATTTTACATGGTTTTATTTTTGAATGCGGGTTTTTTGTAAATAATTCTACATTTGTAAGTTCAACTTTCATGATAAAGAGATTGCACTACTGTACACTTGTATTAGGTGAACTGAAAAATACTATTTCTTTTACAGTGCAAATACTTGTAATAAATAATAAATATAAACTGAGCACTATGCACCTTGTATTCTTTGTTGTAATTGAAATCAATATATTTGAAAATGTAGAAAACATCCAAAATATTTAAATAAGTGGTATTCTATTATTGTTTAACAGTGCAATTAATTTTTTTGATCGTGTGTTTAATTTTTTTTAATTGCTTGACCGCTAATTTTAATGTTACACTGGAAAACAAATACACTCTCTCTGTTTAGTATTTCTGTGCTTAACGATAAAGGCATGGAGTGAAATTCACCCTTGTGCGCTACTTAAATTCTTCTCACCCCTTATTTTGAGGACTTAAATGATGCATAGGCCTTGTGCTGGCCTTCTTTAGAGGAGTGAATGTCACCCCCCTGGTTCCCTGAGGGTGCTGCTGTTCATTCTGAAACCTGTCTCAGTCAGTTATAGAACTACGTCATTGTACAACCAACGTGGCTGCGTAACCAAGTTCTTCTTCGAGTGATTGCTCACATCCATTCCAGTTAGGTGTGCGCGCCGCGCGTGCACGTTCGTCGGAAACTTTTTACCCTAGCAACTCCAGTGGGCCGGCAGGTCGCCCCCTGGAGTGGCGCCGCCATGGCGCCCAATATATATCCCTGCCGGCCCGCCCGCTCCTCAGTTCCTTCTTACCGCCGTGTCGGTCGTTGGAACTGTGGAGCGCGGCATAGCTGTCCTCCACGTCCCTAGCTCTCCTAGTTTCTATCGCTTGTTTATCGCTTATCTCTAGTTCTATAGATAGTTGTTAATTAGTATTGTTAAGTAGATAGTTTAGTAAATAGCTGTTAAGTAGTTCCTGGCCGGGGGGCTTAGCCCTTCCCGGCACCGGGCGCCAGGCTCATGCCTGTTTCGCCAGGCTTCAAGCAGTGTGCGGCCTGCAAGAAGCCCATGCCTACCAGCGATCCCCACGAAGCGTGCCTGAAGTGCCTCGGGGAATCGCACAGATCTGACAAGTGCCGCATCTGTAAGGCTTTTAAGCCGAGGACAAAAAAGGAGAGGGATCAGAGGCTCCGAACTCTCCTAATGGAGGCGGCACTTGACCCGTCGACTTCGCAGACCGTGGTTTCGGCACCGGCACCGGATCGCTCCGGCACCGAGAAGACTCCTCGGCACCGACCTTCTCCGGCACCGGAATCAGAGCCTAGGCCGTCGAAGTCTAATACTCCGGCCAGGCAGACCCGGCTTGAACGCCCGGCCTCGACATCGGCCGCGGCGCCGCCGGCACCGTCAGCACCGTTGACTCCGGGCCCGGCGGGTCTGTTGAGTCCGGTGCCGCCGAGCTCCCCCATGAGATCTGGGGTTGAGATAATGGTCCCATCCACACCGGAGACCTTCGCCTCGGCTCGGGACCTTATTGCCCTGACGGAGCCTACTCGGCTGCCACCCCCGGTTCCTCCGGTGCGGGTCACGTCCAGAGGCAAGCCCATGATGTCGGCACCGCCCACGGACAGTCGTTCGCCATCCAGGCCCCGACGTCTTGGGCGCTCCAGATCCCGACGCCGCTCGCAGTCCCGGCACCGCTCCCCTCAGCGGTACCGGTCGCACTCGCGGCACCGGTCGGCATCGAGACGGTCGCGGTCAGGCTCCAGTCGACACCGGCACCGCGACTCCAGGAGCAGGTCCCGACGCTACTCGCCGCACCGGTCGACCTCCCGGCACCGAGCTGGTGGCAGGTCCCGGTCCCGATCTCGCTCGACCTCCCGGCACCGAGCTGGTGGCAGGTCCCGGTCCCGGTCGATCTCCCGGCACCGAGCTGGTAGTAGGTCCCGGCACCGAAGCGGCGCCCGGCACCGTGACAGATCCCGGTCCCGAAGCAGCGCCCGGCACCGTGACAGATCCCGGTCCCGAAGCAGCGCCCGGCACCGTGACAGATCCCGGTCCCGAAGCAGCGCCCGGCACCGTGACAGATCCCGGTCCCGGCACCGTTATGACTCCCGGCACCGGTCCCCGGCACCGAGACGATCCTCCGTGCCGGCCCGCGCAGACCCGTACCATCCAGGGTCGGCCCCGCCGTGGCCCTCCAGGCAGCCGTCCGTGTCCTCCCAGACGGACAGCGGCTATGCGCTGGGCACCGACCGGCAGGCGGCGCTGTTTGCTGATCCGCCGCTGCAGGACCAAGGCCCCCCACAGTGGGGATTCTGGACACCCTGGGCGTACCATCAGGCCCAGGGCCCCCAGCAGCTCCCTGCTAGGCCGGCGACTGCGGAGCGTAGGGCCCCTGAAGCCTCTTTGTCTCGCCCCCCTCCCTCCCCGGAAGGGGACGAAGGGTCCAAACAGCAGGACTCCGCTGCGGCTCCGGAGACAGAGGCGAGGGCTGAGGAAGACCCTCAGTTGGACACTATTGTGCCTGGGGTCTCATCATCCTCCTCCCCGGATGAGGCGGTGGCGGGTACCTCCTCCAACAGTCCCCCCCCGCTGGATCTCAGGGCGCACCAGGACCTCCTCAGGCGATTGGCTCAAAACCTGAGTCTGCAGGCAGAGGAGGTCTCGGAGATAGAGGACCCAATTGTTACCATCCTCTCTTCCGATGCTCCCACCAGGGTCGCCCTGCCGTTTATACGGACCATTCAGGCCAATGCCAATACTATCTGGCAGTCCCCGGCCTCCATCCCTCCGACAGCGAAAGGAGTCGAGAGGAAGTACATGGCCCCTTCTAAGGGGTACGAATATTTACATGTTCACCCGACTCCCGGTTCACTGGTAGTGCAATCGGTGAACGATAGGGAGCGTCACGGCCAGGAGGCTCCGGCCCCCAAATCCAGAGAAGCCAGGCGGATGGACCTCCTTGGCCGTAAGGTGTATTCGGCTGGGGCGCTGCAGCTCAGGGTCTCTAACCAACAGGCCCTGCTGAGCAGATACGCCTTTAACTCCTGGGTGGCAGTGGACAAATTTAAGGAGCTGCTGCCACAGGATGCTCGCCAAGAGTTCACGGCCATCTTGGACGAAGGCAAGAAGGTCGCGCGCACGGCCTTGCAAGCCTCCTTGGACGCTGCGGACTCGGCTGCCCGTACCCTCGCGTCAGGAGTTACGATGCGTCGCATCTCCTGGCTGCAGGTTTCCGGCCTTCCGCCAGAGCTCCAGCACACGATACAGGACCTTCCTTTCGAAGGCCAGGGCCTGTTTTCCGATAAGACAGACCCCAGACTTAAGAGTTTAAAGGACAACCGGGTCATTGCGCGGTCCCTCGGGATGCACACCCCCGTGACACAGCGTAGACCCTTTAGGCCGCAGCAACAGCAGCACCGTCGGCCGTTTTCCCAGTTCCGCCAGCGGCAGGACCCTTACAGGCGCCGCGGCAGGAACGGGAGGCGCAGGCAGTCGGGGAACCAAGGGGGGCAGAACCAAGGCTCCTCAAAACCCCCGCCTGGTCCTAAGCCTTCATTTTGAAGGTGCGCTCGAGGGCGCAGTAACAGTTTCCCCTACGGATCCTTCCCCTCCGTTTTCCAACCGCCTTTCGTTTTTCCTCCCGGCGTGGTCCCAAATAACATCGGACCGCTGGGTCTTGAGCGTGGTGCAGACGGGGTACCGCCTGCAGTTTGTTTCGTTCCCTCCTTCCCGCCCTCCTTCCTCGTCCCTCTTCAGGGACCCCTCTCACGAGCAATTCCTTCGGCAGGAGGTGCGGACGCTCCTCAGCAAAGGAGCTATAGAGGCGGTTCCCGAAAACGAGAAAGGCAAGGGGTTTTATTCCCGCTATTTTCTGATCCCCAAGGCCAAGGGGGGCCTCAGGCCTATCCTCGACCTGCGAGAACTCAACAAATACCTCGTGAAGTTGAAGTTCCGCATGGTATCCCTGGGGACCATTATTCCATCCCTGGATCCGGGAGACTGGTACGCCGCCCTCGACATGCAGGACGCGTATTTCCACGTTGCCATTTGGCCACGCCACAGACGCTTCCTCCGCTTCGTTGTGGGGGCTCGTCATTATCAATTTGCGGTCCTCCCGTTTGGCCTGTCCACGGCCCCGAGGGTGTTTACAAAATGCATGGCAGTTGTCGTGGCGCATCTTCGGCACAACCGTGTCCACGTGTTCCCTTATCTGGACGATTGGTTGATTCGGGGCACGTCGGAACAGCAGGTGTACAGCCATGTCCGCGTGATCACCGGCATGTTTGCGAGTCTGGGCCTCTTGATAAACACAGACAAGTCCACCCTGAGGCCCACTCAGAAGGTGGAATTTATCGGGGCCGTCCTGGACGCCACTGTGGGCAGGGCCTCGCTGCCTCGGCAGCGGTTCCAGACCATGGCGGCGATCGTTCAACGCTTGCGGTCAGCCCCGTTGACGTCAGTGAGGACATGTCTAACCCTGTTAGGCCACATGGCGGCGTGCACTTTTGTGACCGACTACGCTCGGCTCCGCATGAGGCCTCTCCAGCTGTGGCTTATCAGTCATTACAGACCAAGGCAACCGCTAGACATGTTAATCACAGTCCCCCAGAAGGTCTTAGATTCCCTCGGCTGGTGGGTGGACCAGTCCGTATTGTGTGCGGGTCTTCCCTTTCACCCGTCTCAGCCCTCGGTATCCCTGACAACGGATGCCTCAGATCTAGGCTGGGGGGCCCACCTAGGGACCCTGCGGACGCAGGGCCTATGGTCCCAGGAGGAGGTGGGGCTACATATCAACATGAGGGAGTTGAGAGCGGTCCGCCTTGCTTGCCAAACGTTTTGTCATCAGCTTCAGGGTCGTTGTGTAGCCGTGTTCACGGACAACACGACGACCATGTATTATATCAACAAGCAGGGCGGCACCAGGTCCTCCTCCCTGTGCCTCGAGGCGATACGACTCTGGGACTTTTGCGTAGCCCACTCCATTCACCTCAGGGCTTCCTTCCTTCCCGGAGTACGGAACACGCTGGCGGATCGATTGAGCAGATCCTTCCTGTCACACGAGTGGTCCCTTCGACCGGACGTCGCTCTCTCCATTTTCCGGAGGTGGGGTTATCCCCGGGTGGACCTCTTTGCGTCCAAGGGGAACAGGAAGTGCCAAGCGTTCTGCTCCTTTCAGGGCAGGGAGCCGGGGTCGATAGCGGATGCCTTCCTCATCCAGTGGTCGACCCACCTGTACTATGCGTTTCCTCCGTTCCCTCTGGTTCACAAGGTCCTCCTGAAGGTGCGCAGAGACAGGGCTCGTGTGATCATGGTGGCCCCGGCATGGCCCAGACAGCACTGGTACACCATGCTGCTAGACTTGGCCGTAGCCGACCCAGTTCCCCTGCCCCTTCATCCGGACCTGATTACCCAGGACCACGGGTCCCTCTGTCACCCAGACCTGCAGTCGCTGCACCTAGCGGCGTGGCTCCTGCGTGGCTAACTGGTTCCGAGCTGCGCTGCTCCACGCCTGTGAGAGAGGTGCTCTTGAGCAGCAGGAAACCATCCACAAGAGCCACATATTCGGCAAAATGGAAACGCTTCTCCTGTTGGTGCGTAGAGAGAAATCTCCGCCCTATGGAAGTTTCGGTATCCGAAATCTTAGATTATGTTTGGTCCCTCAAAGAACATGGTCTGGCCTTATCGTCGTTGCGAGTCCATCTGGCAGCTATCTCCACCTTTCACCCGGGTGCGGACGGTCGCTCCGTTTTTTCTCACCCGACGGTGTCGAGATTCCTTAAGGGGCTGGAACGGTTATTCCCTAACGTCCGTCCCCCTGCTCCAACCTGGGATCTTAACCTGGTGTTGTCCCGGCTCATGGGGCCCCCCTTTGAGCCGTTAGCTACTTGCTCCCTGCTTTACCTCTCTTGGAAGGCTGCCTTTCTAGTAGCTATCACCTCAGCTAGACGGGTGTCGGAACTCCGAGCCCTTGTGGTGGACCCCCCATACACGGTCTTCCACAAAGACAAGGTGCAGCTTAGACCACACCCTGCCTTTCTACCCAAGGTGGTCTCAGCCTTCCACGTCAACCAAGAGATTTTCCTCCCGGTTTTTTTCCCAAAACCTCACTCCTCAGGCAGGGAGCAGCAGCTCCACTCGCTGGATGTCCGTAGAGCTCTCGCGTTCTACATAGAGAGGACCAAACCCTTCCGCAAATCCCCCCAGCTTTTCGTGGCGGTAGCGGACCGTATGAAAGGGCTTCCTATCTCCTCCCAGAGGTTATCCTCGTGGGTTACGTCCTGTATCAGGACCTGTTATGACTTGGCCCATGTCCCTACGGGCCGTGTGACTGCGCATTCTACCAGGGCGCAGGCGTCGTCGCTGGCTTTCCTGGCCCGTGTGCCCATCCAGGAAATCTGTCGGGCAGCGACCTGGTCATCGGTCCACACCTTTGCTTCCCACTACGCCCTGGTACAGCAGTCGAGAGAGGATGCGGCCTTCGGAACTGCAGTGCTCCATGCCGCGACTTCTCACTCCGACCCCACCGCCTAGGTATGGCTTGGGAGTCACCTAACTGGAATGGATGTGAGCAATCACTCGAAGAAGAAAAGACGGTTACTCACCTTTGTAACTGTTGTTCTTCGAGATGTGTTGCTCACATCCATTCCACACCCGCCCTCCTTCCCCACTGTCGGAGTCGCCGGCAAGAAGGAACTGAGGAGCGGGCGGGCCGGCAGGGATATATATTGGGCGCCATGGCGGCGCCACTCCAGGGGGCGACCTGCCGGCCCACTGGAGTTGCTAGGGTAAAAAGTTTCCGACGAACGTGCACGCGCAGCGCGCACACCTAACTGGAATGGATGTGAGCAACACATCTCGAAGAACAACAGTTACAAAGGTGAGTAACCGTCTTTTCTTAACTAGGCTAATTGACCTAGGGTCAGAGCTGGTGTAGAATGAAATTAGAGAGGCTGCAGTATTGACTCGCTGTAGAACTGGTTTCCCTTCTCTTCCTTGTGCCTGTACTTACCCCTCCATCCCTTTCCACACTTGGGCTGCCATCCTCACACTCATCACAATGAAGAGTGTGGAGATAGGTTGATAGGAGATCTTTAGCCCCTAGTGATTGCATAACTAGTCCTCAGGATTTGGCCATTGGTCACATAAGTGAGAATTTGGCCCAGTATGCACAAATGCTGCCAAGCACCTATTTTTATCCTATTGTACAAAATACCTTACCTGTGAGTCTGTGGCTCAGGGTTGAAGAGTGGAAACTATATTATTACACTTATATCTTGAGAAGGAAGATACTAGCAAATCTCCTGATTATCACCATTTAGCTATTAGCAAAAGTCTTCTGGTCTCAGGTGGATGAAGTGCATGAGCCCCCACAGTGGAAGACATATAAGGATCATCTCTTGTAGTAGTAGAAGATTTTTGCTAATAGTGTCAGTTGGTCCACATCTGTGGCCTTCCTCTCCTTATGCTCTGAACCAAGAATGTAAAGGGCGGTGCTGACAGACCACCTTTCCAGTTCCTTTCTACTTCCACATGGTCTGAGATGAACCTCTTCAGTGTCTGCAAAGCTTTTCAGTGTTTCTCTGTAAATATTTTTCTTATTATTAGTAGATTGTGATAGTGTTTAACTTGGTATTCAGTTAGTGAGTTAGACTTGGGTTTACCCTACACCTCCTGTACAGGGTGACAATTATACCAAAGCTTCTGGGCTTTAAGACCTGCATCTCCAACTCCCAGATCTTCTCAGTCAGTGACGACTACCAAAAGTGCTTCTGTTGTCTTGGAGAGGCTCATGTAGCTTCCAAGTGCAATATTCGCCATGCCTTTCCCAACCAGAGCCACTAGACATGAGAAGACAGACTCAGAAAACATTTTATGCTGTGTGCAATGAGGCTGCAGTGACCCAGGCCAGGTAGATCCCCTTGTGCAGTGGCCCAAAGCACTCAGGAGCATGCCTCTTAGCTCTGCAACATCAGACACAGGAGCGGAACCAAAGACTCCACTTCTCAGGCACTTAATGAGGGCAGAAAACACTTCAAAATACTCAGAGAGATCACCCTCTAAATCCATCTCTAAGAGGAGAGCTTCTTCCCCAGCACATTCAAAGGCAGAGGAGACATCTTGTTCTGGTCATGGAGGCTCAAGAGCTCATAAGGATCTTGTTGCTGATTCACAAGCTCCAAAAAGAAAAGGTGCCCCGATAGCATCAGAGATGGGACTACTACCAGTATGGACAAAGCTGAAACATCAAGACTTCAAAGACGGTCAACCGTCAGTACCAGCTAAAGCAGAGCTGTACCGACAGCACTGTTTCACCCCAGTAAAAGGGCTTCAGTGTTGAAGACTTTACTGATACTGGCTTAGACAGTACATAGAGAGAAGAGCCCTTGCCCTTCCACCAGCATGGACAGACATACAAGTGCAGAGGTCTTCATCATGCTTCTTGATTCAGAGTCTCCCATCCTTTTGGATTCAGTCCTCAGTAGAGAGATCCTGACTTAGTCAGCATTGGGATGGTGAGAGAAGAAGCTGCTTTCCTGTCCTTCCCACCAACCATGGGATGTCGTCAACCACAGTTCTGATGACACCACCACTATAAGTGGAACCTACATTCTCCTTAGAGGAGGACACTGATGTTGGTGAAGGACCATCACCCCCTCAGTCAAATGACAGCCCCAACAGAGCATCTGGGACTTCTTGGGCTCCCTCGAGGCCACTTAAGGATATCCACCATGCGACTGATGGTGCCCCATGCCATAGGGACCTCCCCAACCAATGTCCAGCCCATCTCACTGGCTTTACTAGGATGTGGAACATATATGCATGATGCCCCAAGTGGTACGCTTGCATCATGAAGATACACTCCCTTCCTTCGGATGAGCCAGAGCATCCTCAAGTACTGATGAAGGAGGATGAAGAGGAACAGAATCTGTTGGTACTGCTACCTTTGACAGCAACTTCATTCTCAGTGGCACCAGCCTCATCTCCTCCCCATAATTACAGATAGTTTCAAGACCTGTTGAGGAGAATGGCTGAGACTCACCACCAGATCCCACTGGAGGAGGTATATGAGGCTCCTCACAAATTCCTCGACATTTTGTAGAGTAGATGGCTGAGCAGGGTAGCACTCACCATGAATGAGACCATCATGGAGGTCATCTGACATATGCCAGGCACATGTGCTGCCACTTCCAAAATAAATGCTATGTGCTGGCTAAGGGGGTGTAATTTTTATTTACGCATCCTGCCCCAAACTCTTTAGTTCAAGCCACTACTGAAAGAAGTAGACGTCATCAGACGAAGTCTACCATGTCAGATGAGGCCACTAAATGAGAAGGAAAGTTATTACCTCAGCCTGCCTGGAAATTCATATAGTCAGTTGTCATGTGTTGCTCTCAAAATCTGATTTGATCAGTTTCTTCAAATTGATAGAGTTTATGGACAAACTCCTGCAGGAGCACAGATTGCAGTTCCAGGTGATAATCAAGGACGATAGATTAATCACTAGATCTTCTCTTCAGGAATCAGTTGATGCATTTGACCCTGCTGCATGTTCATTGGCCATTGTTGTGCATAGAGCATTGTGACTTTATTCCTCGGGATTCCCCAGGAAAGTACAATCCACAATGGAGGACTAGCCCTTTGAAGGAAACAACCTATTTAGATATAGAACCGATAAAACTTTGCACTCACTGAAGGATTTAAGAGCAACACTTCACTCCTTGAGGACCTACACTCCAGCTCTGAGGCGGAAGAACTGTAGGCCTCAGCCGTACAAACATCATGAATGCTGCGTGCAGATGTGATCACCCCTTCTCAAAAAAGATATATTGAAATTGGAAAGGGTTCAGAAAAGGACAGCAAAGATGATTAGTGGTATAGAACAGCTTCTTTATAAGGAGAGATTAATAAGACTGAGACTTTTCAGCTTGGAAAAGAGACAACTAAGAGGGGATATAATTGAGGTGTGTAAAATCATGACTGGTGTAGAGAAAGTAGATATGGAAGTGCTATTTACTCCTTCGCATAACACAGGAACTAGGGGTCACCAAATGAAATTAATAGGCAGCAGGTTTAAAACAAACAAAAGAAAGTATTTCTTCACACAACACACAGTCAACCCATGGAACTCTTTGCCAGAGGATGTTGTGAAGCCCAAGACTATAACAGGGTTCAAAAAAGAACTAGATAAGTTCCTAGAGACTAGGTCCATCAATGACTATTAGCCAGGATGGGCAGTGATAGTGTCCCTAGCGTCTGTTTGCCGGAAGCTGGGAATGAATGACAAGGAGTGGATCACTTGATGATTACCTGTTCTGTTCATTCCCTCTGAAGCACCTGGCATTGGCCACTGTCGGTAGACAGGATACTGGGCTAGATGGACCTTTGGTCTGACCCAGTATGGTCGTTCTTATGTTCTTATCATCCACTGCCTTGGCACTTCTACCACCAAAGGGCTTACGAACCAACACAGAAAAGGCAGAAGCTGCAGAGGAGCAAACAGAATGATCCCTCCTCGTCTTCCTCGTAACCTCAGCCTCCCACAAAGAATTATTTTTTACAGGATGCACAAGAGCTGTGAACCACCTCAGATGCAACATCCATCCACTATGTGCCTACAGACTAAATTTGGCAGCTGAGTAGCACACTTTGCCTATGCCTGGCAGGCAATAACAGACAGATGGGTTCTCAATCTAGTGCAATCTCAGTAGTACTATATAATTCCTGTCCCCCTTGACCCTGAAATCTGCTTCCCTGTCTCTCTGCAGGGACCACTCTCACGAGGGGATGCTCATTCAAGAGATGAACTTTCTCCTGCTTCAGGGAACTATGGAACCAGTACCTCTTCAATAGTGGGGAGGAAAGATTTTAATCAAATTTCTTCTTCATCTGAAAGAAGAAAGTGGGATGGATACCTATCTTAGAGCTCAGGCAACTCAGTGTCTTTATCTGCAAATTGAGGTTCAGACTGGTCACACTGGTACCAATTATTCTACAACTGAACACAGAGAACTGGTTCATAGCTCTCGATGTGAAGAATGCCTTCTTTCATATGGACATCCACTACTCTCAGTTAGTGCTTATCAATCCCTGGCTCCCCCTAGGGACAGCATATAAAGTTAATTGGCCCTTTCTGGCCCACATTCTTGTGCTCAGGGGTTGCATGGCGGGGGCACCTCATCGCAGTAGCCATCACCTCAGCTAGAAGGATGGGTAACTGGGAGCTCTTATGGTGGATCTGCCATATACAGTCTTGCACACGGATAAGATGACAGTGAGACTGCAAGTCATGGGAGATGACGGGGTTCAAATAGAAGTCGCTCCCTCTGCTGCGGTTGCGAGTCTAGTGGTAAGGATTCCCAGGACCACCTTTTCTTTCTGGGCAGCAAGGCCTAGTGGCAAATGTCCCCAGAACTGCCCTTTTCTTCTGGGCAGCAAGGCCTAACGGCAGGTGTCCAAGGCAGTAGTGGCCAGTATCAGCAACCCCCAGATAGTAGCACCTAGTATCAGTAGTCCAGGGCAGTAATGCCTACCAGCAACAGTCCACAGCTGTAGCACACAGGCATAGGCACAGCGAGGGTAGGGGAACCCGGGCCCACCCTACTCCACTCGGTTCCACACCAGGGCCCTAGGAAAGCAGGCACCCCATGGAGGGGGGGTTAGGTCTCTCTGTCTCCAGAGGTGTCTCTTGGGTCACTTTCTACCCATAGGCCTGACTCGGGTATCTCCTCAGGTAGCAGCAGCTTGGTGCCCCTTTGACCCATACAGTCAACTGGTTCTCCATGGCGCAGTCCGGGTCCTCAGCTTCAGCAGTCTGGAATCTTAGTGCTTCTTCTGCAGGAACCCACAGTGCATGTCTAGTCTCCTCAGCCAGCCCAGACTGAGCTGAGCTGCTTCCTTTTATATACTCCCTCCCAGGAAGGGTGAGGGCATGGTCTCTTGGGCCCAAAGTAGCTGGTTAACCACTGCCTGACCAGTACGGGTTTGGTACACCCTGTCATACTGCACCTGAAGTTTTTTCCTAAAGTGGTCTCTGACTTCCATCTCATTCAAACAATCAGCTTATCTACTTACTTCACTGCACACCACTAATGAAGACAAAAGACTTCATTCCTAGATGTCCATAGAGCTGTTTCATTTTACCTGTGAAGAACAAACTCATTGAGACAATCACCCAGACTGTTTGTATCCATTGCAAAACAGATGCGAGGGGAAGCTGTCTCATCCCCAACTACTTTCCAAATGGATCCCGAGCTGCGTTCTGCTATGCTAGCTGACAAATACTCCTGCACTGCAACGTGTGAGAGCCCAGGCCACTTCAGTAGCCTCGTTACAAAATGTCCTCGTCCTTGAAATTTGTAATTGAGCCATGTGGAGTCAGTCCATATCTTCTGCAGAGATCATGTTTTGGTGCAGGCCTCTGCAGCTGACACTTCCCTGGGCGCTGCTGTAGTCTGTAGCCTCCCAGAGGTCCTTGCATCCTCCACCTTAATAGACACTGCTTGTAGGCACCAACCGTGGAATATACGTAGGGACCAGCACTTGAAGAAGAAAGGGAAGTTACGCTCCTGTACAGCAACGAGTTATTTGAGGTGTGTGAAACCTGTCTGTATTCCACTATCTGCCCTCCTTCCCCTCTGCTGCAGATCTTAAAGTTGATTCACAGTAGAGAAGGAACTGGAGAGGTGGCTGGTCTCTTCTGCTTCTTATGCTCTCGGCTTGGAGCACGAGGAGATAAGTGCGCAGGCATAGTCCGATACACGCTGCTAGCAAAAATCTGCTGGTCATCGGCGCGTGTGCACTCTCAGTGGAATACAGGGAAGGACCACACATCTCAGAGAACTTCAGTTACTGTAGTGGTAAGTAACTTCCCTTTCCTGTTCCCAGCAACCACGTGTTTACCGTGTGCACAAAGACAGTTTGGGTGGGGGTGGTGGCTCGGGTGGGGGTTGGGGTGCGGGGCAGTGCTTACCGGGGGGCGGGGAAACGGTTCCCGTAAGGGTGACGGGAACTCCCCTCTCTCAGCTCCTAGCTCCATGTGCTGTCTCCGCCCCCAAAGCTCCCATTGGCCACGGTTCCCTGCCAATGAGGGCTGCAGAACCAGGGCTTGGGGCAGAGGGGAGGCAGCACATGGAGCTAGGAGCTGGGGTCCCCACTTCCCAGGAGCCAGATAGGGAGCCTGCATCAGACCCACTAACCCCCCACCCCAGCACCCACAGCGCCCCCTGGACTGTGCCCTCCCTAATGCCTGTGGTGCCCCCCGGGCTGTGGCCCCCGGGGCCACCTCCCCAGCACCTGTGGTGCCCCCTGGGCACCCCCCTGTAATCTCTCCCAGGCCGCTGTTGGTGTCACTAGGCATAAATCTAGGCTTCAGTGAACCAAAGCTCCTCCATGTTGAACTCTACTTGATCTAGAAAGCTAGCAGCTGTGAAATTAAATGTGTAACAGTAAGTTATCAGTTGCAGCACAGCTCAAACCGGTCTAAAGCAGTAGTGATAAGGCCTGTGCACTTTTAGCAGAAGGACAAGATAACTTGCAGAAGGAAAACTTACTAACGAGCTGCCACGGCCAAGATTACTTAATGCACCTGCGCTTACGTAACTGCTACAGGGGAGGAAGGGGGCGGGGGGAAGAAAGAAGAAAAAGCAAAAAAAACTTATAAAACGGGAAAAGCCGCTTGTGTAGGGGTGCATGATTTGAGGCGTTCGTCTCCTTGCATCGCTTTGAGATCTCAAATAAACTTTGTTTGCTTCTCCACCCTGGTGTGTTTATTAGCGTGAAGTACACCGGGCAACGAACCACTGTTGCTTGGCCTCAGGCACTATCTGTGCCAGCAACACTGCAACTCCCCACCCGAGCACCTGTGGTACCCCCCCTCCCAGGCCATGCCCTCCTCCCCAGCACCTGCAGTACCCCCAGCACAATCCTCCTGAGCCGCCCCTCGCTCC